>NC_091011.1:26537500-26702500 GCF_041146395.1 Eulemur rufifrons | reverse complement strand
TGCAAGGATGATCATCATCACACTCCCTGGCCAACTTCCCCTCCCTCTCTCCTGGGCGAGTGGAGGGAGAACGTAGCTATAGGTGTGATGACAATAAGATGTAGACTAACGAAGTGGTTGATCCATACTTCTTTTGCCCAAATGCCATCACAGCCTGAAAAGACCATATCTGTTAAATCCTAAAAGCTTTAATGCATTCTTAGGTAAATTTCCATGTTTTGGGGAAATCTAATTACGAATCTGTGTGGAGCCACGAGGGCTGGTTTATCAGCAGGAGGTGGTTAGTCATTCACCCATTGTATGCGATTTGAATTAAATGGTATAATAATTCTTGTGCATTATGTCTAAAATTCTCATAAAGATCTGATATTTGAGTTTTGAAAAATTAATAGACTCCTGTCAACATGTGAAAATAGGAGGTTAACAACTTACCAATTGTTAGCTGCTGGCCGACTTAGAGCAAGGGAAGCGCTTCCAGGGCACTGGGTGGGCGTGTGGGTAGCAGGGGTTCCCTGGGGGAAGGGGAAGAAAGAAAGAGTCTATGCCTGATTTGTAACTTCTCAGCAGAGAGCTGTGATAGTCTGAGCTCAAACAATGTTTCACAAAATGTAGTGGACAGGTACACTGACAGAAAAATATTTATTATTTTCATCATTATGAATTTGTTACAGGTTACCTTTTATTACGGCAAGGATTTCTGGTCTTCTATTTAGAGGTAGTGACATAAAGTTTTATTTCAAAGTAAATGTATTTAGATATATAAAGTAAATCTATTTCAATAAAATATTTAGAAGTACAAGTGGCTTGCAGATATTGTAAAAAACAATCATCACAATGGTTATATGTGAGTGATGGAGGTTTGGATATAAAATCTGTTGGCTCAAAAATTAGACAAAAGAGATTGTTGCCCTGCACATTGTGGAAACTTAACAAATACTGCAAAATTGTTTGCGGACAGCATGTCTGCACCGTCAGTGGGATTTTGTTACTTATCATATCCATGTTGTCACTGCCCATTGATTATACACCCAACATGGATCAGGCATTATTAAAGCCCATTAATTAAACAATGATTTAAAGGGATTTTGGGGGGAAAAATTTCCCAGTCTGGAAGATTTCCAGACTAAATATGTTAATAGAAGCACTGTTAGAAACTTGAGACAATTAGTAGTTTTCAAACTTTTCCAGTCACAGAACATTCTATTCAAATAAATCTTACTAGGAAGCCCCAAAGTACCATGAAGAACGTGACAAAGAACTGCTTGGTTGAAGAGAGGTGGGTGGGGGTGCTGGGGACAGGAGAGTCCTTCCTGTCCCCTGCTCTCTGTTGGGTGTCCACACCCCACTCCTGAGGCTCCCGGGGTATGGTCAACTGTTTGAAAACCTCTGACCTGGGGCAATTTTCTTTGTTATTCTCTCGACAACTGTCATTTTGTGTCTGCAGTTTTGACAATGGGCTTTTATTTTATAGTATGACACAGTGATCGTATATTCACTCTGAGAGTATTACAGACATGTCTTGCCCAAGATTAAAAAAAAAAAAAAAAAAAAAATCTGAATTAGGGGAAAACCAAACAAATGACCTAGACTGTAAGTTCCATTCAGGGCTTCAAGTCTTGGGCTTGTTTATCAACCTCCTGTGCCTAGCAAGACTCCTGGTACATATTGGATGAACAAACAAAAGAATAAATAGAAGAGAAAAGTTAGGAAATGATAATTTTTGAGAAGTGGAATTAATGAGTCAAAGGATGTGCACATTTTCAAAGCATTTAGTGCATGAGTTATCAGAAGACCAGCTTGGTGGGGAGGAGGAAGGCCACACTAATTTACACGCGGTGAGCCTTGCAGGTGAGGACGCCTGGGGTATGGCAGTGGCTAATGTCACAGAAAAGGAAACCTGAGTCTAAGACACTCAGAAAAGGAAGAATACTGGTGATGGGTGGGGTTTGGGAACCTACAAGACTTGAGGCAAAAGCAATTTTGGTTTTGATCACAAAGACGCTGCATGAAGGATTGGAAATGTCACAATAATTCTTCACAAATCTGGTTAGGGTTTAGCTTGCAGCTTAAGTAAAGAGTTGGCTTAAAAGGCATAACTCAGCAGCCTGTGTAGCTGCTTGGGGTATGTGATGTCACGGAGATGAACGAGGGCATGCCTGTGTGCTCAAGATGCCTTGCTGACTTTACCTAATCAGAGCCTGTGACCGCCTCAGTCATCTGGGCTGGGATGAGCGTGCTCATGTCACACATGTACAAATGATCCCCACCCGTCCTGGGGCTCCTCCCTTCTTCACCCCTCTAAGCCATCCTGCAAGGCAGTGGGTGGTGTCCACCCAAGCTTTCCCAGACGCCCAGCCCTTGGAGAGCTGGCTCAGCAGCCTCTGCACACTCCTGGTCCTCATGGCCTGCAGTGCTTATTTGACACCTAAGGCTGCCTGGGTGCCTCTCTGGAGGTGCACGGGTTGTCTCCCCAAGTGGATGACAAGACATGGAGGGCAGAGTCTTATACAATACTTTCATACTTTTTCATACTTTCCATACCTGTCATGGGACACTCACTAAGGCCATCTGGTTGACTGAATGACACTGATAGACTTAACAGCTTCTGGGAATGCTCCATTTCCAGTGCCCTCTGGAGCCACACCCTTTTTTTTTTTTGGATCATCCAACCCATGAAGGCCCACAGACTGGATCATGAGCTAGGTTTCTTGGGAGACTGAAGGGGAGCTTGATTTATTAGAGCCTCAGAGTGGAAAAACACCAGCAGGGGTGGCGTCTTCTCCTTGTCAAACGCTCCCACCCAAAGTTGTTACCTGGTATGGGCTGAAGCAACTTGTTCCACAGAGAAATATGTTTAAAAGCTCTGCTGGCATAATTCCAGGTAGATTCAGCTAACCTATCCCAAAGGAACGCACACACGCATAGACACAAACACACAGACACACATAGTGAGATTATTCATATTGAAGGACTTAGTGACTCAGCTTTAAAGGCAGCTGTATGCATCCATCCTGGATAAACAAACTTATAAGTGGGATTATATTTCCTCCACCTAAGAAATATAATTTGGAATTTAATTCCATGGACCGCCCCTCCCAATCTCATTTTCCTGAAAGATGGGGCCAAGAGGCAGAGAGGAGGGACAGGAGTCCCTTGGTTGGTAGAACCTCAAGGAAATAGGCTGCCTGTGACAGGCCTCCTCCAGGTCCTGGGGTCCCAGGCCGAGCTCCACCTGGCCATTGCCGGGCAGGGGTGCGAAAATCCCGAAAATTCTGCTCACTTTCTACCCCTGCGTCCCTTTTGTATTCTGGTTCCTCTTCCTGCCTTCCAAGAACAGTGGGACAGAAAAGCAGTGTAACGCTGTGTTTAAGAGTTCCGTCTTTGAAGATGGCAGGGTGGGGGACAGGTTTAACTTCCAGTTATACCAGGTGGTAGGACCTTGGATAATTTGTTCAACATCTCTGAGTTGCAGTTTCCGTGTGAAAATGAGTTGATACTTACCTCACAAGGTTCTTGCGAACAATAGATAAAATAATAATTTTAAAGCTCTTAGCACATTGACCGGCACATAGGAAGAATTCAGTTAAGTACAATTTATTCAACAACTTTTTATTAAGCATCTAGTATATACCAGGCCTTGTTCTAGGCTGGAATGGTGGCTCTCGGTATGGGACCCAGCCAGCTTGGGTCCCAGTGGGGTGGGCTGAATGTGAGGTTGGGAAGGAGCTTGGCTGAGCTTGTGATATGATGACCCCCAAACACTATTTCTATTGAACCCCAGAGTGAGCAGTGGGATGGGGAGATGGAGGGGACCTTGTGATCGCCCACACCCTGAGAGGGACCCCAGTCCCTTCCGAATTGGTGGCTGGAATGGGAAACTCTCACAGTTGAGTCCAGTGCGTCATTCTGCTGTCCTCTCACGGGGTGGGGGTGTGCAGTACTGTGGTAAGGTGTAGCCCCCATCCTGCTCCCAGCTCAGGGTGGCCCAGACACCTCCTCCCTGGAACCTCCTCTTCATGCTCTAGGTTTCAGTAGCACTGCCAGAGCAATGGCTTTAGCTAAGCAGGGAATCATACTCATACTTCATCTGAAAGCAGTTTCCAGATCTTTTCCTTTAATCCACACTTTCCCTCCCCCCGCCTCGCCTGGTTTACTACAGTGCTGGCCATGCGTCCAGGGGTTCAAATTCTAACACCTGAAAGACTCAAGGTCACAGGTGATCCTATGAAAATCAAGATGCATGTTCATTTCCACAGACTGTCCCTTGGGACAGTAACCACCAAAGAGCATGGGGAGAGTAACTTTGGAGCCACACATCTGACACAACGCAGCAGGATTTGTTTTGTATGCTGGAAATTAAGAGGTGTGGTTTCCATGTCAATTACAGGTGGGAAACCAGCCAACCCAATGCTGTTCTCTCTCCCCTTTTGTATTTTAGGATATCTGTGCAGTGTTACCGTTCCCACAGACAGGGGTGGGAACATCACCTCCTAACACAGGAGCATGTGTGCTAGCAGAGCTCTGGGAGAAAGGCACTTTCCTGGCAGCTCTAGATGGGAGGGCTCCGTTTTCAAGGTTGCGTATAGTCTAGCCGCCTACAGGCCCTGCAGCAACAGAGATTTAGAATAATCCACACTCACAGTAACAATGGTTGGTGCCCGTGGGAGCCTGAAGGTCTCTTACTGGTAGGTTTACATTTTAAAACTCTTAACGCAGCAGGGGCTATGGTCCCCAGACAAGGGCATTTTCTTAAGCATATCACAGCATTAGGTATAGCTTTGGGGCACTTTGAGATCCTTAGACCTGAATCAGTGACAGCAGGAAAAATTCCATTCTCAGCCACAGTTACCCCAGTTAGCTCTGGGCATTCAGAGTTCTTCAGGAGGAACTGTGTCCCCAGACCCTGGATCATCTTCCAAAACCCACCTGCTACTACTGAAAAGGCCAAGGTCCCACCCACTGCTGGCCTGGGATTTTCTTCTGCTCCTCTGCTCTGGCCTGCTCTAGGACACAGTCGCCAGGGAGGGGAGTGGCCAACCAAGAAAGTGAGTAGCCAGGGTCCCTGCGCCAACTGTGGTTAATCATCTCGCTTTGGTTCTGCTTTCCAGCACCAGAAATATCTCCAAGAGCGTCAGCACCCCAAGTTATCTGGACCCGAAGTGGATCTGCCCAGAGGCATCCTGGCTCACTGCCGACGCCACCCCGAGGACAATGCTACTGCATTCAGGCGACTCTGGCTTTAACTGAGCAAGCCGCCCACACCGCAAGCTTGAAAGCTCCGCAGGACTGAGAAAGGCAGTCTTCTCGGCTGAAGGCTTCAGCTCTTGTAGCAGGAAGAGCAAATTTAAGAACAAGAATGCCAGGGCTGGATAACCCTTGAGATTTAATGACCAGAACTAAGATTTCCAAGACCAGAGTGACTATTGAGGGCTTTTGTCACGTTGCTTGAAGTTGAATGCCCCTCAGTTCCAGCAGGCCGCTGAAGTGAAACCCAAGCAGGCTGGTCCGGCGTCCTGTCTACCTGCTCCACGTCCCTGCCTCTCGCCTGCCTCGGCTCAAACGCTGTCTTGACTTGACAGCACTGCAAGGTGGAATAAAAGCATACACTCTGGCCCAATTCCTGTCTGCTCTCGTTTATACAGGAGATTAAACGATTTCTTTCCTAGTTTTATACTGCTAGCGTTCTCAACACCCTGTCCCTGCTTTCTCTCCATCAGCTACAAGAAAAAGAAAGGGTTACTGAGCAACTAAGATGTCACAACTGTTTTCACACTGTTTATTAATGAGCAGTTGTCCCCATTTTACAGATTGTCCACTAATCCATCCACCCATCAGTCCATTTGTTCCTCTACCCATCGTCCACCCCCAAAGTGGTCCTTGAATGTCACTATGAGTCAAGCAAAGTGTTTCTTACTTTGGACTCTGGATTCAGTGCTCTTTCTACTTCACCATAGACACATGCCCCTTGGCTATGAGAAAGTTTGATTCATTCAACAAATTCTTTTTGGCCACCTCCAATATACTGGCATGTTCTAAATGCATCCAGCAAAAGCAAAGTGAAACAAAGTCAAAATCTATTACCTTCATGGAGCTGACATTCTGTCTGGGGGAGACAGACAAAATAAAAATAATAAAATAAAATATATGTGTTAGTGACATGTGCTGTGGAGAAGAATAAAACGGAAAAGGTGAATGGGATAACTAACAAATATTATGTAAATAAGTTCTTTCCATGAAAGCATCAACTCACCGACAGAGGTAATAAACTTGGGTCCACAGAAAATATTCATTGATATGAATCATTTCCTCCCCTAAAGTGTTTCAGGAACTGCAAAGCCACTCTCTTGTTTCTTCTTACATGGGGTGATCACATCCCATGACGTGCCAAGTGTCTTGAGATGTTCCTCATATGAAATAGAACTGCTTGGTTTCGCCGTCCATAGCAAAGGAGCTGGGACAGAACTAACTTCTGTGCGTTTCTCCAGCTGCATTTTGTTATATCTTTTCCTCTTCTGTCTCCTCTCCCTCCTCATCTTCTTCTCCTTCGTCTTTAATATGTACTATAAAACCTTATTGATTTAGCTCAGCTATTTGAAATGTATGATGCTTTAGAAAGGTTTTGGCCTGAGATCGCCTTGAGGAATGGTGTTGTAGATAAGCAAATTAAGAATAAAAATAATTGTTCTGGGTTCCACTTACAAAAAAAAAAGAGTAAAAATAAGATTGCAAAAAATTTCACTACTTAACGGCATACATTGCTTTTTCATCATCTTGAATAATTTGTGTTTAGGTACATCAGAGGGACCAAATCATACTTGACTGATAGGCTCATTATAAATAATTCTTACCTATTCCTAAAAGCAGGAGCCTATTACGTACCTACTACCTCTACTTAGACAATATTGTGCTTCAAGCCCATTTGGATTTTAAAGTAATAAAATGGGGGCCGGGCGCGGTGGCTCACGCCTGTAATCCTAGCACTCTGGGAGGCCGAGGTGGGCGGATCGTTTGAGCTCAGGAGTTCGAGACCAGCCTGAGCAAGAGCGAGACCCCATCTCTACTAAAAATAGAAGGAAATTATATGGACAGCTAAAAAATATATATATAGAAAAAATTAGCCGGGCATGGTGGTGCATGCCTGTAGTCCCAGCTACTCGGGAGGCTGAGACAGGAGGATCGCTTGAACTCAGGAGTTTGAGGTTGCTGTGAGCTAGGCTAACGCCACGGCACTCACTCTAGCCTGGGCAACAGAGTGAGACTCTGTCTCAAAAAAAAAAAAAAAAAAAATTATTAAAAAAAAAAAAAATTATTAAAGTAATAAAATGGCTTTTCTTAAACAAATATTGTAGGATTCACAATTCACTAAATTGAGACCCACCTTTTATCCAAATGCAGCTAGATTTTAATGTATATCACACATCTCCAGTGTGGGTTTTTCCTGTAGCCTATTTCAAAAGACATATTTGTTCAGCTTTATCAGTAAGGTACTCAATCATGCTTCCCTTGTATCAGGCACCTCAAGGGCAGGAGATAACACAAATGTGCTTGGTTTTTAATAGCTGGAAATATGTCTACGTGAGGTTGACTGTATTTACCCAACGCCAGATATCTGAAAGGAGTGTGAAAAATTAAGGTAATCACTGGGGCCTCCAAACAGCTGGATGTTGGTGTCATATTTGCAACACATAGATTATGCCATCGTGTCAGATTTGGAACACTTTGGAGGTTGGGAATGTGATGAGGACAGGTGTCGGTGAATATCAGACTGAGTGGGTGCGTAGGTGAGTGATGTATCAGATCGGCAGGGGTGGTTAGGTCAGTGAACATAAGGACATATAATTTCATTCCTGAGACATTAATTCCTAGGTTGATAATTCGGATCTATTTTATTTAAAAGCAATTCTTTTCTTTTTATCATTTTTTAGGAATACTAGATAAAAAATATCTAGTATTTGCTTGCTTCGGCAGCACATATACGAAAAATTGGAACGATACAGAGAAGATTAGCATGGCCCCTGCACAAGGATGACACCCATATTTTTAAGTAAAACTCAGTGGAAATCAAGCAGGGGGAGGAGGAAGGAAGCAAGGGAAAAGATTTACCTAATGGGTACAATGAACATTACCCGGGTGATGGGCACACTTAGAACCCTGACTCAAACATAACAAAAGCAATCCATGTAATCAAAAACATTTGCACCCCCATAATATTTTGAAATAATTTGAAAAAAGAAAAATATAGGAATATATCAAGAGAAAACTTAAAAAAAATCACCCTAAATCCCACCAATCAGGGAGAGGTATTAATGATTTCAGTATATTTCTTATAAGCCCCTTTTTATTTCTTTCTTCATACAAACACACTTTTAAAAAATGAACATTGGTATTATATTGTTTATACAATTTTATATGCTGCTTTTTAAGCTTATTACAATTAGGGCATTTTTTCATGTTAATAAATACTTCCTGAAAACATAAATATCAAATGGTTACAGCATAATGTATTCAACCTTTCCCTTGTTGATGAACATTTAGGTTGTTTTCATTTTTTCTAGCTTATATAAACATTCTTGAACATAAATATATGTTAGCAGCTCTGACAAATTACTCCAAGACCTTATTTGTGATTACCTTTCCTACTTTCACAGGGGCTTATGGAGACATAAAGTGTGCCTAATGTCCTGATGACAGATGGAATGGTTTATTTGTGGCGAGGATGTTTTGGAGTCACATCGATCAATTGCATTTAATCAATTAATGACTTCATTTGCTTATTGAACAAGAATTTATTAAAGTCATACTATGTGTGACGCACTGGGGGGCAAACTGCAAAAAGACTTTAAGGACCACATCATCTTGTTGGAGAGATACTTAGACGACATTCAAGAAACCCTTGATTGTGTTTGATGATAACAACTGCTAACAGTCATACAGAACTTCCTATATGCTGTTCTGGGTGTTGTATGTACAGTTACTCAATTTTCACAACAGCTACTGTTATTATCATTACCCTATTTTATAGTGAGAAAATCAAAGCACAGAGAAGTTAAGCAATTTGCTCAAGATCACACAGCTAATAAGTTGGGAGACTATGATTTGAATCTAGGCAGTCAGGCACCAGGGTTGGTACTCTTCATATCCCATATATATCTGGAATATAACAATGTAGAGAAAAAGAGTTATAGAAGGTATATGTCTAGGTAAGCATTTTATAGAGGTGATATTTTTTCTGTTGGTTTTGACAACTTTCAAAAATAAAGCAGGTTGGCAAAACCTGGAAAGGACGCAACAAAAATAGAGAACTACAGACCAATTTCTCTCATGAATATAGATGCAAAAATTTTCAATAAAATACTAGCAAATCGAATCCAAGTGCTTATCAAAAAAATAATCCACCACGACCAAGTGGGCTTCATCCCAGAGATGCAGGGGTGGTTCAACATACGTAAATCTATAAATGTAATTCACCACATAAATAGAAGCAAAAACAAAAACCATATGATACTTTCATTGGATGCAGAAAAAGCATTTGACAAAATTCAACACCCTTTTATGATAAAAACGCTTAACAAAATAGGCATTGATGGAACCTACCTAAAAATGATACAAGCCATATATGACAAACCCACAGCCAACATCATTCTGAATGGGGAAAAACTGAAAGCACTCCCACTTAGAACTGGAACCAGACAGGGCTGCCCACTGTCTCCATTACTTTTCAACATAGTATTGGAAGTCCTTGCGAGAGCTATCAGGCAAGAGAGCAGAATCAAGGGAGTCCAAATAGGGAAGGAAGAGATCAAACTCTCACTTTTTGCTGATGATATGATGTTATATCTGGAAAACCCCCAGGATTCAACCATGAGACTCCTGGAATTGATTAACGAATATAGCAAAGTCTCAGGCTACAAAATTAATATACACAAATCAGAGGCATTTATATATGCCAATAACAGTCAATCGGAAAACCAAATTAAAGACTCAATTCCCTTCAAAATAGCAACAAAGAAAATAAAATATCTAGGTATATACCTAACTAAAGAGGTAAAGGACCTCTATAAGGAAAACTATGAAACACTGAGAAAAGAAATAGCAGAACTTGCAAATAGATGGAAAAATATACCATGCTCGTGGATCGGAAGAATCAACATTGTTAAAATGTCTATACTACCCAAAGTGATCTACAGATTCAATGCAATCCCTATTAAATTACCAACATCATTCTTTACAGACGTAGAGAAAATAATTATACACTTTGTATGGAATCAAAGAAGACCCCGTATAGCAAAAGCAATTTTAAGCAACAAAAACAAAATGGGAGGTATTAATTTGCCAGACCTCAAACTATACTACAAGGCCGTGGTTCTTAAAACAGCCTGGTATTGGCACAAGTTCAGGGACACAGACCAGTGGAACACAACAGAAAATCCAAATATAGAACCATCCTCATATAGTCACCTAATTTTTGACAAAGCGGGAAAGAATATACTCTGGGGACAAGAATCCCTATTCAATAAGTGGTGCTGGGAGAATTGGTTAGCCACTTGTAGAAGACTGAAACAGGACCCACAGCTTTCACCTCTCACAAAAATCAAATCACGGTGGATAACAGACTTAAACCTTAGGCGTGATACAATCAGAATTCTAGAAGAAAATGTAGGAAAGACTCTTACGGACATTGGCCTAGGCAAAGAATTTATGAAGAAGACCCCTAAGGCCATCACAGCAGCAACAAAAATAAATGAATGGGACATGATTAAATTAAAAAGCTTCTGCACAGCCAAAGAAACAGTCACGAGAATAAACAGACCACCTACAGAACGGGAAAAAATTTTTGCATACTACACATCAGATAAAGGACTGATAACAAGAATCTATTTAGAACTTAGGGAAATCAGCAAGAAAAAATCAAGCAACCCTATCAAAAAGTGGGCAAATGACATGAATAGAAACTTCTTGAAAGAAGATATAAGAATGGCTAACAAACATATGAAAAAAATGTGCAGAAATAGTGTTAATTCTTCTTTAAATATTTAAAAGAGTTCACCTGTAAACCTATCTAGACATAGAGTTTTCTTTGTGAGATGTATAATTACAGGTTCAATTTCTTTAATAACTATAAGAAATCTTTGATATTTGATTTATGTTATTGTTACTTTTGTTTAGTTGTATATTTCAAGGAATGTATCCATTTTGTCAAAATTTTCAAAGTTTTTGGCATAAAGTTGTTTATAATATCAAAAAAAAAATAAAAAAAAAATAAATTCTCTAACCACAAAAAAAAAAAAAAAAATGCTCAACATCCCTAATCATCAGAGAAATGCAAATCAAAACCACAATGAGATATCACTTAACCCCAGTGAGAATGGCCTTTATCAAAAAAACCCAAAACAACACATGTTGGCGTGGGTGTGGAGAGACAGGAACACTCATACACTGCTGGTGGGACTGCAAACTAGTGCAACCCCTGTGGAAAGCATTATGGAAGTGTCTTAAACAGATTCAAGTAGACCTGCCATTTGACCCAGCAATCCCATTACTGGGCATATACCCAAAGGAAAAAAGGTCATGTAACATGTAACAAAGACACATGTACCGGAATGTTTATAGCAGCACAATTCACAATAGCAAAGATGTGGAAACAACCCAAATGCCCATTAATACATGATTGGATTAGTAAACTGTGGTATATGTATACCATGGAATATTACTCAGCTATAAGGAATAATGAAGATACGACATCTCTATGGTTCTCCTGGAGAGAGTTGGAACCCATTATATTAAGTGAAGTATCGCAAGAATGGAAAAACAAGCATCACATGTACTCACCAGAAAATTGGTTTCCCTGATCATCACCTAAATACATATCTAGGAACGACACCAATCGGATACCAGACTGAGGTTGGGGGTGGGGGAGGGGAGGGGGGTATGCCTACACAGTGAGTGCATTGCACACCGTTTGGGGAATGGTAACACTTGAAGGTGCTGACTTGGGAAGGGGGGGTGGGGGGACGGACATATACCTACATGATGGGTGCAACGCACACTACCTGGGGAACGGACATGCCTGGAGCTCTGACTTGGGGGGAAAGGCAGTACATGGGCAACGTATGTAACCTGCAATTCTGTATCCCCCATAACAATAAGATGAAATAAAAAAAAAAAATAAATAAAGCAGGTTGGGCTTTATACCAGTCAAGGCTGTTCTGATGCCACCTTTCCCAGTGCTTAGGATGTAAATGAGAATAGCTAATCCAAGAGAAGTAAATTGTCTCATCAGATTTGGGTAAATGAATTATTTGAATGTAGAAAAACCATCATTTCACCTGTCTTGTGGGGGAAAGTACTGGGAAAATAATGTTTTGTAATGAACTGAATAGGGCTTTTGATTTGTAATGAGTAACTATTTTAATGGATACCTTGTTCACATTCCCAGTATAATTTTAAAGACGTTCACAGAATGAACAAATGGACAACACTTTAGGCTACAGGGCATACAGAGGAAATATTACTAAGACACAGACTTAGGGGTGTGGTGGCACCAGCCCCTACTGGCTCACACCTCTCTCCAGCTTCGTGTCCAGTGACTTTGTGTTGGTAGCTGGAGATCAGCCATGGTGGGAATATTTAAACTAGAGAAATCAGAAAATGCTTCAGATCAGGACTTTTTTGTTTGTTTGTTTTCCTGGAGCTTGCTATTAAGCATTTACCAGCACGCCACTGCCCAGGCTTGTTAGGAAATTCACAAGTGGGAAGGAAATTCTGTGATCCAGGAGAGGAAAGAGGGAAGTGAAATGAAAATATCAGTTTGAACTCTATTCTCCTGCCAGATCTTGAATGTTTTTATCTGTTGCTTTCTTTTCCTGGGTCATTTCAGAGTGTGGGGTGGACTGTTAAGATAGTTGAGATATTTAGATAGTTCAGGGGTGTGTGCAGGTGAAGAGCAAAGGCTGTTTGGGGCGGGACAATAGGATGACAAACAGCTCAGGAACTCTGTTGGTTTCATCCAGGCTCAACTCTCCTTCCCAGCCCCGTGGCTGGGATGGCACCCAGAGTCCAGGTGGGGAGTGCTGGTGGACATGTGTGGGAAGCCCTGGTGGAGAACCATTTGCGTGTGGGGACAAGGAAATAGACATGTTCAAGCTGGAAGAAAATCTTAAACGTCTTCTGATGCAACGCCCTAATTTCACACACAGATGAGGACAATGGCCCCAAAGAGTGTAGACGGAAACTTGCTGAGGTCACCAGGCTAGTTTACAGGAAGGTTCTGGGTCAGACTGCCTGGTGTGACTCTCAGTTCTCTCCCTACTTGCTTTTTGACATTGGACACGTTACTTAGACTCCGTGTGTTTTCTCAGGAACACATAGAGGTTAAGGAAAAATGATGCTATTGTCTAAAGATTAAATAATACATGTAACGAGCTTACATGTAGCAAGCACTCAATAAATATTAATAATACAGAGCCTTTGTGATGACACTGGTCTCTTTTATAGTCAGAGAGAGAGAGAGGTATTACAGAAAAGAAAAATATACTGATATAACAAAGACCAGGATACCATTTGTTAATAATATATTGAAAACCAGCATACACATTGGTAAAAACATTAACATTTTGAAACCTCCAATCTAAAAATCTTCCCCAAATCCAGATTGTATAGGTGTTTTAGTGAATGATTCATCCATAGCATTAGTTACTCCATTTCTTTTTTTTTAACTTGGAAGGATTTGCGGCTGAATGAGGGGTCCAGTAATCACCAGACATCTTTAGGGGGCACAGGCTCCCTTGTGCCTGTTCTTGGATGATGTTTAAAGAAACCTCTCCCCTCATATGTCCCTTTGTGTTGATAGTGACTATATCTGGGCTACATCTCTCTCAAGTGCTCCGCCACAGGCAGTAAGGTTGGAAGGAGAAGGCCCTGGCCCAGGGCACACCTGGTGTGTCCTGCATCAGGCTGGACAAAGGCGTAAGGGCAGCCAGTGGCTGGGAGGAGGCCTGGTCTGGGGCCCTCCTTACGTAGCCTCGCCCCACCCAAACACAGGTCATGCTCATACTTCATTAGCCAGCAGAGAGGATGTGTGGTGTGCGGGTTATGGGGGCCTAGCCTGAGCCTACCTCTCGGGCCCCTTCTCCCAGCTCTACCACTTACTCTCTTCATTTCCACAGGCAAAGCACTGACACTCCCTGAGCCTCCATTTCTGTAAAACGAGGGTGATGGTACCTGCTTCATAGGGTTGTTGAGGGGCTCAACCCAAGTTATATGTGAAAAACATTTAGAACAGCACATGGTGCATAATCAGCACCGGATCTCATGTTTCTAATTTATTTTATTTTATTATCTTTTACGTTTTTCTCCCATGGTAAAATATACATAACATAAAATTTACCATTTGTTAAAATTTTTAAGTGTACAGTTCAGTGGCATAAAATGTATTCACCTTGTCATGCAACCTCATCACCATCCATCTCCAGAACTTTCCATCCTCCCAAACTGAAACTCTGCACCCATCGAACACTAACTCCTCATGTACTCCTCCCCTCAGGCCCTGGTGACCATTGTTCTTTACCTATTTTTAACTTGGGGTGGTGGTTGTTATTGAGTTGTAGGAGGTTTTGTTTTTTAATATATTCTGGATGTCTTATCAAATATAACATTTGCAAATATTTTCCTCATTCTGTGGGTTGCTTTTTCACTCTCTTGACAATGTTCTTTGATGCACAAAAGATTTTAATTTTGATCAAGTCCAGTTTATCTATTTTTTTCTTTTATTGACTATACGTTTGGTGTTATATCCAAGAAATCATTGCCAAATTCAACGTCGTGAAGCTTTCCCCTGTGTTTTCTTCTAAGAGTTTTACAGTTTTAGCTCTTATGTTTAGGTCTTTGATCCATTATGATTCAATTTTTGTATATGGTGTAAAGTAAAGGTTCAGCTTCATCTGTTTACATGTGGATATCCAGTTTTTCCAGTACTGTTTGTTGAAAAAGACTGTCCTTTCCCCCTTGAATGGTCTTGGCGGCCTTGTTGAAACTCATTTGATCATGTATGTGAAAGTTTATTTCTTTGTTCTTTATTTTATTTCATTGGTCTATATATCTTTCTTCCACTATCACTCTTTTGATTACTGTAGCTTTGTAGCAAATTTTGAAATCAAGAAGTGTGAGGCCTTTAACTTTGTTCTTCTTTCTCAGGATTGTTTTTGCTATTCTGGGTCCCTTGAGATTCCATACGTATTTTAGGATAGATTATACTATTTCTGCAAAAATATTGTTGGGATTATAACAGGGATTGCATTGAATCCCTGTAGATCACTTTGGGTAGTACTGACTTCTTAACAATATTAAGTCCATGACCATGAGATGTCTTTTCATTTATTTGTGTCTTTAATTCCTCTTAGCAGCATTCTGTACTTTTCAGTCTACAAATCTTTTGCCTCCTTGGTTAAAGTTATTCCTATGTAATTATTTTTAACACTAAAATAGTCTTTAATTTGTGCCTGGCACTATACTAAAACCTTATAAATATTCACTTTTTCAATCCTTATAACACAACATTCTGTACATGGGAGAAATTGAGGCAAGAATATAGAAATGAAGGTATAGCAAAATGGTAGTAAAATATTGTGATGAATATTATAGGAGAAATATATTTGTCTATATCTACAAATATTTATGTATATATATATAATCTATGTGGGCAAGGTAAAGCAAGGTAAACCGGTGTGTGTGTGTCTGTGTATGTATGTATTATGTGTATGTATAATGATTTTTTTTATGGCCTTGTTTTGGGAGTAGTTAAAAGTGTGGCACATAATGTCAATTGATTTATGCATTTTCCTGTAATGTAGATGAATAATTTCCATACTTAAAAATTTTCCTACTCCATCGTTATTTTCTTTTTGTAACATTTCTACTCCTACTTCATGCCTCCTAAAAGTGCTACCAAGCATATATTTAATTTTTAATATAAAGTAAATTAAGATTGTCCATTGGGATCTTTTTGAGAGTTTTGCAAACCCTCTGGAGGTAACTGGAAATACCGGACTGTATGGAAAACCAGGGTTTGGGAATTGTTACACCAAATATCTGCCTGATTGATATGAAAATTGACTATTAACAACATTTGCTTATTAAGGCCATCAGAGCAACTCAAAGATAAATATCTTTGGGAAATTTTCCTTTGGTTCTGATCTTTGTGCCATGAGATTAGGCTGTAAAAACCAGTTTGGGGTGTGGGACCCTGAGTTCACACTTTTTCTGAAGCAGGCGAGGTGACAGGTAGAATTATCCGTGTGGGGAGGTAGATATGGTTACGGAGGCCTGGCTTGGGTTGATGATAAGACTCCAGAAGGGCCAAGCTCTGTCCCTAAGACACCAAATCTAGAGTCTTCCAACCATGGCCTCTCTGGGATCCTGGTTATTAATCAAGTAAAAGGTGAGTCTCACTTGTCTACCTGTCTCCTAAATAACTTCCAAGCAGTAGTAGAATTCATTCATTCATGCATGAATAAAAACATTCAACATGTACTTACTGAGCTTTTTGTCAGGCAAAGTATAGCAACAATGCCTAAGTCTAATCTCAAGGAATAAGTAGAAGATTAACAGGTGGACAAGGGAAGTTTATCAATCTGAGTCCAATCAGGAGAGCAAAACTCCACCATAATTTGAACAGGGAAAGCTTAACATGAAGAATTATTAACTATATCAGGAATTGGAGTAACAAAGTATTGGCTAGTAAGAGGCAAAAAACACTCCAAACCATACAAGAATAGCAGATATATGGAGAAGCCACTATTTCCAGGGCTGAAATCCAGATCTTTTTGGAGGGGGCATGACCGTGTGTCACCAATTGGTGGAGAGGATGTGGTGGTGGTGTGCCAGTGGAACTTGCTGGAAATTTGCCACCTGGAACTTGTCAGAAATCCTCCCACCTGGGTATTGGGGAAAGCTGTTCATGGGAAGGTGTCTCACAGGAGGCATTCTGCTACAAAACTCTCCTAAGCTGAGGGATGCTAGGAGAAGCTGCTGGCCCCAAAGACCTAGCCCTGGGCAGCACCGGAGAAGCCTGCTGAGCAGACACCTGGGAACAAAGAACGAACCCCCTTTCCTCCTGCAATGTCTCTCTAGCGCCCTCTACTGACAAAGCTTAACATCGTGCCAGCAGGCAAAGGAAAAAAAAATACCATCAAAGGGCCCAGATCCATTTTCACAGAGAAGCCAAAAAGGGTAAATTTGGAGCTGAGAGGCAATAAATTGGTAACCAGCACAAGAAGTGAAGGGAATCCCAGGTGGAGCAAATAGCACGAGCAAAGGCAGGAAGGCATGAGAGGGTGTGTCAGATTCTGGGAGTGGCAGGTTTTTATTTTCACAAACAGGGTCATCCACGTCTATCTATATATCTGTCTCTGATTGCTTCAACCACAGTATGTGTTTCTGGAAGTGTTAGTAATGGTGTTATACTCCTACGTATAAAATCTCAGCACAATCAGGCTCAATAACTGTTGATTGAGACCTAATTGTTGCAACACTTCAAATGATTTTGTTTGACAAGTTCAATATGAGCCATCACAACACACAGCCTGCATTTTTAGAAGTATAGGGTCCAGTTGTAGGAGGTAGTTCCCCTCTACTATGTCTAGAATATTGTGTCCATTCGAAACTCCCTAGCTAATGAAGGTTATGGAAAAAGAAAACAAAATAGCAACAACAAAAAGCACAAAGGATGAAGCACCCAGGATGACCAAGTGTTTAGAAACTTTATTTTGCTACAGTCGTGTCTGCTTTTCCTCACGTCTTCTAGCCACTCCCTACTTTTCCTGTTCTGTGCCCATCCCAAAAATGTTTCCGAGGGTTTGGTTCTCAGTCCCCTTTTCTTGTCACGCTATACACATTTGCTGGCTGACTTCATCCACACCCATGTCTTCAATAACCACTTACGGACCTGTGACTCACACACCCAAGTCTCCCACCCAGATATCTCCTCTGAGCTGTGACACCACCTGCTCAACATCACCTGTGTCCCACAAACACTGAACATGCACAAGTGGTACTCCCAAGCCCCCTGCTCCCCACTTGCTTTTCCTTGCCTGTTGTCTATCTTCTTAGGGTAGCACCATCCATTCAAACCAGAAAAATGGCTTTGAATTTCCCTCTTCTGTGCTCCTACATGCAAGTCTTATTGATTTGATATTTTGAGCACCTCTCCATTGAGTCCACTTCTTTCTACTCCCTCAGGTATGGCTGGGGACATGTCCCCCTTGGCTCCCATGATGCCCTCTTCAGGGACATCCTTGTCTTCAGTCTTGTCCCTCTCCAATTGCTTTTGTACACAGTAATCAAGAAAGTCTTTCTCAAACTGAAATATTATGTCATTCCCTGCTTAAAACTTGTTAGCATGACTTATAGTCCGGTTCTGCTTTCCTCGCCAGCATTCTCTTTCATTACACTACCCCCTGCCCCACTGCCAAACCTCTCCAGCAATGCCACTGGGCCTTTGCACATACTGTTTCCAGTGCTTGGAATACCCTCTCACTCTTTCCTTCCACCCCCACCCTTCCTTCTCCTCTGAGCGTCCACCCCGGATACACCCACTCTCCCTTCCATCCTACAAGCTCTTTGAAAGCAGGAGCTGTGACTTATTTACCTGTGCATCCCAAGCACCCAGAATGCTGCCTAGAACTGAGTAGGAACCGAATTAAACTGAATTGACTTTTTCCTGAGCCAGGAGAAAAATAATGTGAGAAGCAGAGGAGACAGGAACACGTGGTTGCCGACTTTGAGCAATTAAAGTGCTGTCCTATAGAAGAGAAAATTCTGTGTTCCTCACAAAACAGTAGCAACCAAGATAGTAGGCAGATGTCCAAGGAGATAAATTTAAAGCTCATAGAAAGGAGATTTTAGCAACCCTATCTGCCTAATAATGGCAGCCTTGAGAAGTAGTGAGTGCCCCCTACTGGAAGTGTTCAAAAGTACACTCTATGTGTCCACTCAGCAATCCTTGCCGTGGCAGGGTGCTGGACTAGATGGGCTCTGAAACCCCTCTGGATCTACGGTTCCATGATTCTAGATGGAAAATGAAGAGAATTAATTTACAAAGACTCGGAATTTGCCCTCTAAGAACTTATGGATTGTCTCACCAAGGTGTTTTCTGGTGAGCAATGACTAGAAGTAATGCCTTTGAGAACCAGAGTATAGCTGGTCTGGGTGGGCATCCCTGGGGGATGAACCTGATATTCATAAATCTTGGAAGGCCTCAAGCATTGGTGACAAGGACTCTCAGAGTGGATGGGTGGCATGGCAGGCTGTGGCAGAGCAGGGGTGGGCAAGGCCTGATTTCCAGGAGTTCCTGCAGGGCAGTGTCGCAGGTGCAGTCCTGTGTGTGGGCAGAGATCCACATTGTGGGAACCTGGGTGCAGGCCAACGGCAGTCCAGGCAGGTTAGGTGGTCTGGCATTAGGTCTCATGGGGGCTCCAGGTTATAGAATAACTGGCAAAAACAAGTCTGGATCCTGCTGTCAGGCACCTGAGACGGAGCACAGGCACAAACACTGTGGCAGAGATCTGACCACTATGGCTGGGGACCAAGGGGAGGCCTTGTTTGCAAGCAGCCTTAATCATCACCAGCCTCTTCCTCAAGATCAGAGTGGGACTGGAACTATTCCTTCCCCATCTCTCAGTGGGAACAGGGTTGGTTTCTCAACGGGGATGCTCTGAGCTCCTTCTACTTGGGGAGTAGCTGCACCTATGGAGGGGGAACAGATGTGTAGACAGCAAGAGTCACATCTTCAAAGCTTTGCAATTAACTTGGTAGGTTGTTGAGTTGATGGAGCCTGAATTTGAGAAAGAGTTCCCCCTACTGGCTGATCTAAGCCAGAGTCTGTCGACTCAGGGTACCTAATAATTTCTGAAGATGCATTTAAGATTAGGAAGTTAAGCTATTGAGTATAAGAAAATCATAGCTAGACTTTATTTCATTTTCTAGTATGGTTAAAGATTCTTGGAGCCTTCTCTTTTTTCTCAATGAACTTTACTGAGGTATATTTTACATACAATAAACACTCGTGCACCTGAGTAATCATCACCACCTCAGTCAGAATATTGACTATTTCTACTACCCCAAAAGGTTCCTTTGTGCTTTTTTGTAACCAACTCCCACCTTTGATTCCCCTTGTCCCTAGACAACCACAGATCTTCATACAGACTAGCACCACCTGTGTTAGAATTTCAAATAAATGGATATGCACAGTATACACTCATGTCTAAATTCTTTCATTTAGCATAAATATTTTTGAAATTCACTCATGTAGCATTTGTTAGTAATTTTAATTATTTTAATGCACTGACATATTTCAGTGCATATATCATAATTTGTTTATCCATTTTCCAATTGATGGATATTTGGGCTGTTTCCAGTTTTTGGCTATTTTGAATAAAGGGACTAAGTTCAAGTATTTTTTTGTGGACATATGTTTTCATTTCTCTTGAATAAATACCTACAAGTGGAATTGCTGGATCATATTATAAGTGTATATAATTTTATAAAAAATGGCCAAGCTATTTTCCACAGTGATCAGATATACCACCAGCCGCATATGAGAGTTCCACGTCCTTCACATGCTTGCCAACACTTGGCATTGTCAGTCTTTTGAATTTTAGCCATTTTAGTGGCTGTATTGAACATATAAAAATCATTGTTAGGTTTGGTTGTTCTCCTGGTAAGAAATTTTTAAAGATTTTTAAAAAAATATTTAAAATGTTTTTAATCGTGGTTAAAAAAAAACCACATAACACACAACATAGGAATTTACCATCTTAACCATTTTGAGTGTACAGTTCATTAATGTTAAATATATTCATATTATTGTACAACAGATCTCCAAAACGTTTTCGTCTTGCAAAACACTATATCCATTGAGAACAACTCTTCATTTCTCCTCCCCGAGGAGCCTTTTTAAATTACACCTTTTATTCTGAGATAATTATAGATTCACACGCAGTTGTAAGAAATAATATGGAGACATCCTGTGTAGTTATTACCCATTATCCCCCGGTGGTATCAGCTTGCAAACCTATGAAACAACATCACAACCTATTAGAGCGTTTTGAAAATACGTACCTCTCAAAGTTCAATAAGAAGTAAACAGAAACCAGACACCATCTGATCATGTCCTGTGCTCAGTTGTCAACGAGATAGGTAGAGAATAAAGCATCAGACGCTGTCCTAACCATAACGCTGATGAATATTTGGAGAATCTTCCAGGCGCTGGAAGAAACACTGACCAGTTCATACCGCAGTGTCAGCTCTTGGTGCTTCCAGTCTGAAAATGTTGCATCTGGAATTGCAGATTAGACCACCCTGATGAGAAAGTGAGACTCAGAGCGAAAGCAAGGAGGTGGCCAGACTAAGAGATGTTCACTTAGACCTCTGCCAGTGGGACCTTCACTCAGTGCGTCCTTCCCCCTCACATAGACATTTTCATCTTTCTGACTTTTAGGAGGAGCCATGGGTGGTGGTTCCATTCAGGGATAATGAAATAACTGTGGACCTCAGATAGCCCCCAATCTCATTTGAGCTAACAGCTTCAAAGTACTTGGCTAGATCCCAAAATAAGTAATAAAGCAACCGGCTTGAGTTTTAGCCTTTTGTGCTTCTACTGCGCATATCTGGGGGGAGGACTGCTGAGCAGGGGAATGGTGGGGAGGAAGAGAAAGACCTAGATCATCTTCAGACTGGATAACTAGCCCCCTCGGACTCTAGAGTTGATGGTAATGAGAGGAAGCGAATCCTGCACATGAAAGTTAGAAGATACTTCTAAGAAGAAGTAAAGACAAGGAAGTGTGAAGAATGAAATTTACTGCAATTATAAATGTAATTAAAAAAAAAAAACAATGAGAAAGAACAGGGTGAAAATTAGCTTGATGACAAACGAATATAGTGAATCTTTCCCCATTTCCTCTAGCATCTTCCTTCGGAAGATGATCATTTGTGACAGAATAATCACTCTTTTGGAGATGATTTTTCACATTATGGTGCAGTCAAGGGTACTGGTTATAAGTTCCTTCCACTTCCCCTTCTCCATCAGAAAATGACTATGCGGCTGCTTGCCTTTTTCCTTGCTCCTGTCTCTGAAGTGTTTCTCCACCTTTCCGTTGTGAGCTTGACCCTCTGTGCCCTTGTTCCTTCCTGCTGCCCTGGAATCTCGCTCCAGCAAGAACACGTGCTCCCCTTATGTCCTCCAGCTGTCCCCTCCGGGCCCGCAGGCATGCCCGGATCTCCTCCCTCCTTCAAACACGTCCCTTAGGGCGGCTGCCCCTCACTCTACTGGGCTCAACCTCCACTTCCTTTCATTATTAAATGTCTCTAAAGAGTTGTCTTCACTCTCTAGTCACTTTCTTCAACACCCACGGGACTCCTTGACCTTGGGCAAACTGTGGATCGCCCTTTCCCAACACCGTTTTCTGAGGGTCGTCAGCATCCTCCCAGCGCCGGGCCCCATGGCCTTTTCTCCTGGATTATTTCCTTGTTCTCACTGGACACTATGGAAATGTCCCTCCCACATGTCACCCCCTGCTTCCTGGGAGTCTGTGCCATTACTCTTTTCCCCTTTCTCCTTTTCTGTGACATCTTTGCTGTTTCCTCTGTCCCATAGATTTAGGCCTCTGTAGAAACCCCCTTCTGGGCATTTCTCTCTTCTTTCTTGTTTTCTATAGTCTTTCTTGTGATAATCTCATCTGTTTCCCTTGTTTCAACTAACGCCTCTAAGCAGATGTCTGAACCCCATTGGTTATGCCTTTCTGAGAGCACCTTTCTGTACTCTACCTGGTCTGCTACGCGCCGCGTTGTGGGGTCATGTCAGGTTGAGATTGTGCTTTCCATTTACCTTGGTATCCCCAGCATGGTGTCCTAAATATTGTAGAGGTTCAGGTGACATTTGTTGAATAGAATCACCTTCCCTATTGGATGTTGGGATCCCTCCTTCTGATGGCCTTTGACACTGTGTTGAAGAGAGGACAATTCAATCTATAAACCCTCTCCTCCAAGACACGGTCCCAAGAAACACTCCTGGGCCAGGGCATTTGGTATTCTGCCCTGTGCCAGTTCTCAAAAATGACAGGGAAGCCTTCAGGAGAGAAGTCCTGGGAGTAATTGAGTCGTGATTGGCACCCCCTGCAGTGTTCTGAGCTGACAACAAGCGGGCATGGCAGCATATGCCTCTTCCAAGTGGCATCTAATTTCTCGGAGGTGACTTTATATTGCTTTACAGAGGCTGGCACGCTGATTCAGGAGGGCCTACTGGGAGTCGCACCTGAGCCTGGTGCCTGACTGCAACAGACAGCTGCCTAGTTAAGGCAAATTTTACAGTTAAATTGTGCTCTGCCTGGGAATTGGAAACTACTGCGGAAGGACAAATGCAAATGAAATTCTGGTTCAGGGTAGGAGATTGTTAAGAGACAGCCCTGCCACAAAACCTGAAGTCTCCCAGGTTTGTCTTTAACAATTGTTTGGGGGAAACTTATGGGCTGTTTTCCAAAGGGCTTTAGGAGAGGTCAGACGTGGCTTTGGTGCAATATGAAGAACACAGGCTTTGGAATGTGACTGTGGCGCTATTATCACAAGCACAAGCATCAGGCTGCCTGGTGTCAAATGCCGGCTCCACCACTTACAGCGCGTACAACCTCGGGCAAGTTACTTTAAATCTCTGAGCCTCAGTTTCCTGGTTTGTAAGCTATAAATAATACTACTTGCCTTGTTAGAATGAAAAATCTATAGATATAAAAACCTTAGCCCATTGCTTGGCATATGTAATAGTAAGCCTTCAATCAATGCTAGCAATTTCACCATTATTATTGCTTATAATCGTGAGAACTTGGGCAAGTCACTTAACCCCTTGGTGTCCTTTGTTCCTTCTCTAGAGGTAGTTTTGTGAGAATTAAGTGGAAAAAGATATGAGGTGTTTGGCACAGAATGGTCACTTCATAGGTGATAGCTATTATTATTATAACTAGTTGGATGTAAACAGACTTGTTTTGCTTACTGTGGGACAATGGCTGCCTGCTAGTCAGGACTCCCTGGGAGTTCAAGTGCCCCCAAAAGAGCAAGAAAAGACAAAGGAAGCATAAGATTTAAAAGAAAATGTTTTCAAGTCAGATGAATCTGGTTCCCCAGCTAATGACTTAATGTTCCTTAAATCTGGCTTCCTTGTCTGTAAAATGGGGATACCAGTGACAATAGCCTTTCCGTAGAGTTGTGGTGAGGCTTACTGTGCATGCAGAGTGCCGAGAGGGGGACTCGGGCACACGGCAGCCTGCATGCAACGCAGCTGTTGCTACTGAGAATCTGGGGGTTAATGCAGGATTCTGGGGAGAAGACTGAAGAGGGGAAGGAAGAGGAGGAGAAATGGGAGGAGGAAAGGGGTGGAGGAACAGGAGAGGGAGGAGAGAGAGTTGTGCATAACAACAGCTAAAGGAGATCCTAATGTGGAAGGGACAAACCTGAGTTTTGGCTGAGACTGCTTTTGACTGTCATTTTGTCCCCTGCGTTATCTCCCACGGTGCCAGGCATAACGTCTTCTATGCAGAAGGTCGTCAACAGATACTGATGGAATTAGAGGTCACCCCAGGGAGAGCATATGTGCTTGATCATTGCTTCAAGGTTCTGGACCTCAAGACTGTGGCATTCCGAGAAAAGTCCATGTCTTGGGGGGACTCTGGAATGCCAGCCATTCTTTCCCCTGTTACTGTGGACCAAGAGGATCCAATAAATCTCCCTGGGTAATGGTTTGCTTCTTTACCAGAGAGGGTGGCACAAACCCAGTGGGTCATTTGTGAGAGCGACAGTCAAGCCCATCCAGAGTGCATATGCAAGGTGTCCCTATGACCCGCAAGTCAAGTCCCAAAGGAGAAAGCAGCACAGAAAAAGGAGCAGGTCTTACTCAGTGTGGTGCAGGGTGAGCCGCACCCTCGCCGTCACAGGCCCCCTGCCAGGAGAGCTCCGTGAGTCGGGACAGAGCTGGTTCTGCATCATCTGTTCGTTGGCCAAATTGCAATGGGAAGGAAGGGCTGTTTGTTTTCCTCCCAGAAAAGGAATTCTCAGAAAATCGATTCTCCCTCATTGACAATGCATACTAAGTGATTGAAAGGCCATTAAACCCATTAATGGGGTGCTCTTTAAATAAAATAAGTCCCTAAAAGGGATCTTAGACTTGGCAAAGTCAGTAGAGCTGACAGTGTGCCGGCCCTGCCTGGGGACCATAAATACAGCAGAACAAATACTGGCGAGCGGGAGGGGGGCACGCAGACAGAGGACAAGGGAGTCAGGAACAATGAGTAGCGTGGTGCATAAAAGACAAATGTTGCCTGACAAGCTTAATGGCTTTTATTTTATTTTTGACAGGATTTACAAAATGAGTAGATGAAAGGAAGTTTGCATCTTGATTTCAGTTAAACATTTGGCACTGCGTCCCACCAAATTTCATGCACAAAATTAATTCAAATTGTCTTGGATGGAAGTGTGGTCACATGGGTTGAAACTTGGCTGGCACTATCTCCCTGAGCAGCAGCGTGGTGGCAAGGCCTCCTTCTAATTCCTGTCACAGACCGGGGCTCCTCTTTCTCCAAGCCCCCACTAATAATATTAATATGAATAGTAATAATAATATCAACAACTAACATTAATTGATCACATGCAATGTTCCTGACACTTTATCTTATGGAGACCCTTTGCTCTCTTAGCCCCAGAAATTTCTCTTTTCATCTTCCCTTTCAAGCAGCTAGTCAGCTGTGTCGATCGTCTCCAAGGACAAATGGGATCAGAGTGTAGAGGATGCAGGGTAAAGAGTGAATGTTTGGGAGAAGCAAGCAGCAGGGCTCACGTCCTCAGAAGAGAGAGCGGTTCTCCTGCCAGGCAATGGGAATGGACAGGGCTATGGGGCGAGGGCATCCGCTTTCCTAGGCGGAGTTACTGCCGTGTCTACCACCGCCCGGATGGGGAGAGGTCTGGGGAACCTTACAGAGACTCTGGCCACCTGCATGGCTCAGAACCAGAACAGCCAGGCCCCAGATGGACCATCTGGGCAAGAATGTGGACCCTCTTGGCAGCAGCCTGCGCGGGCTGAGGGTGGTGAGTCGGCTGGCTCTGCTCTCTCTTCCGTCCTGGAAAAGTGAAAGCTCGCAATCAGAAAGTGAGTTGGATTATAAGAATTTTTTCTTTGGCACACCTAAGGTTGTGGAGGCATTGTTAGCTCAGCAGTTCCTTACAGAAGCACAGGTCAAGGAGTTGAGGCAGCTAGGAACCCCAGCAGGAGCCCCCCATACTGAGATTTTGCCCTCCCCAAAAGGCAGTGTGAGTCTCTGGTTCTATTTCAAGTTTATTATTACAAGTCTATTTCATCTATGGGAAGAACCACTTGGTGATTATGGTGACTGTGAATGAATTTTTGGAAATAAATAGCCTCGCTGGGAAACTCAGCAATATTCACGAAACTCTGTTTCTTTTTATGGTGCTGCCCCATAAAAAGCTGACCTCATTCACTCATTCATTCTTTTGTTTATTCCATAAACACACTGGGAACCTATGATGTGTCAGGCACTGGGCAGACAAGCCTAAGCCAGGCACAGTCTCAGCTCTCTGAGGCTCAGGTTGTGGTGAAGGTTCACACAGAACCAGAAAATTTTTTTCAGGGCTTTTTTAATTATTATTATTTTTAAATACCTCAAATATATTCCCCTCCTTGACCTTCTCAAATAGCATTTAACTTAATTTTTTAGATCTATCAGATTCAAAGTTTAATATTTGATTTTTAGAAAAACGATGAACTAGATCAACGTATATTTGGTCAATTGAGTTTAAAAAAGGTGTTAAGGCAATCAAATTGGAAAAGGGCAGTTTTATTCAGTAAATGGTACAGAAACAACCGGGTATCTATTTTTAAAAAAAGAATCTTGACTCTTACCCCACACCATACACAAAAATTAATCAAAATGACCTAAATGTAAAAGTTGGAAGAAGAAAAGATAGGGGAAAATTTCCATGATCTTGTTTTAGGTGTTCTTAGGACACAAAAAGGACTAATCATTAAAAAAAGGTAAATTTGACCTGATAAAAATTTTGATTCATTGAATGATTACATAAGAAAATGTATAGGCAAATAAGATATATGTTCACAAAACACATGTATGACAAAATGCTTGAATCCAGAATACATGAAGAACCCTTATGATTTAATAAGAAAAATAAGTCAGTTTTTAAAATGGGCAAAAAATATGAACAATAACTTCACAAAATAAAATGTATAAGTGGCCAAAAATCACATGAAAAGATGTTCAACATCACTAGTTATCAAGGAAATGAAAACTAAAACCATAATGAGATACCACTACATGCTCATGAGAATGGCTAAAATTAAGAAAGACTCAGAGTACCAAGTGTTGGCAAATGTGGGGAGCAATTGGAATTCTCATACAATGTTGATGGTGATGAAAAAATGGCCCAACTGCTTTGGAAAAGAGAGTTTGGAAATTTCTTCTGAAGCTCAATATACTGTTACCATATTATTACTCAACAATTCCACTACCATTCTTGGTAGTTAACCAAGAGAAATAAAAACATGTATCAACACAAAAATTTGTACATGAATGTACATAGTAGCTTGATTCAAAATAGTTACAAACTGGATCTTTCCAGTTTGCCCAAATGGGCATCCACTGTTGAGTGGAAAAGCAAATTGTAGGATATCTACACCATGGAACACTACTCAGCAATAAAAAGGAAAGAACTACTGATACATGAAACAAAACAGATGAATCTCAAATACATTACACTGCGTGAAAGGAGGCAGATACCAAAGATATGATTCTGTTTATATTAACTCACAGAAAAGGCAAACTAATCTAGAGTCACTGAAAGCAGAGCAATAGTTTCTTGGGGTTAGGGATGGGGCAGACTGACTGCAAAAGTGCACAAGAAAACTTTTTGGTGATGGAAATAGCCTACTTCTTGATTGGGATGATAGTTCCATGATGGGCATACACAACTCTCAAAACTCATTGGACTATATATTAATACTTAAAGTGGAGGCATTCTGTGTATAGTTAGACCTCAATAAAATTGACTCAAAAAGAACAATTAAACAAGGAAAAAGTAATCAAAAACATTTGAATAAATAATAGCATTTTATTTTTATCCAGATTTCAAACTACATAAACTAATCCTTTAACTGAATTCTCTCATGAAATAAAACAGAAAAGTATTACATAAGGGAAAAACCCACATCCTGACCACATTCTCACTGCAATGTAAGGCTCTGGAGAGCAATGGTACGTTCATTGCCTAAGTAAGAAACCGCAGGGGAGGAAGAGCTCCCTTAAAATCCTTGAAGGAATAATTCAATTCCTTCTTAGTGAGTGTTTTTCCTGCTCAGATGCCCAGGAGAAGTAGGAGATTGGCCATTTATCTACATAGTACCACAAATTCAATATACTATATATTTTTTTGCTTTGAGCATTATATTTCGTTGACAAATAGTGTGCATTTTATAACACAGGATGCTGACATCTGTTACAAACAAAGCTCTGGAATGGCATATGGGCACATTCCCCCTTACAAAAAGCTAGATTAAAATGCCTTAGTGCTGGCTATAGGGTGCCATGGAACACACAAAGAAAACAAAAACTCTGCATACCCAGTGCTTCCCGGAGGAGGAGTCCTGAAGGTACCAAAGGAGAAGGAATTAATTTCAAAACTAAGCTATATCACCCTCTTGTAATTTGGTAAGTTGGCAAGGGTGAGTTTTTTGTTTTGGTTTTCAAAGCAAAAGACCTTTTGCATGACCCATGTTTTAGAGAACAGAGGCAAATGCCAAACTGTGTGTCCTGATGGTATCTTAGATTGCAAAACAATAGATTTGATTCTTCCTTTGTAAGTTTCTTAAACAAAGGATGCCCCTTCACCTGGGCTCCTGTCTGGACCCGGAGGAGTGCTCATTGACAATATGCATGGAGTTCTGGATAAGGTCCCCCATGGATCGATATCTGCCTTCACTTCTCCCTTTTTGGGGGGTGGAAATAGACCCAGATGATTCACACACAGTGGAATCAAAACAGTGCCCTACATAACTATTTATTATTATGTTGGGTGGGGTGGTGCATGGTGGAGGGGCAAGGACCTCTGCAGTGGAGATCTGTTTGTGATCAGATATCCCCATGGAGAGAGGGGAGCTATTTTTCTCTGGTGGAACACTGAGTAAGGGAAGCCCCAAAGACATTCAAGGTCACTTTCTATGTCTACCGCCTGGGTAAGGAAGCAGAACTTCTCCCTGGGATTGTTTTTCTTAGTACTGTCTTCAAAATACAGACAGTTTCCAAAGATCTCTTCTTGGCCCTTATCTCTGCTCTCCACATTTGCCAATCTCATTTTCATCACTCCAGTGTTTGCTTGGAACTGACATTGAGCCTGTGAGGGGGAATCTAACCCAGGCAGGGCCCTCCGGATACTCCCAATATGTACAGGAAGCCACACATGGGCCCCTGATTGAGCAGCGAGCGTATTACAGAGGTGTGCTCAGGGTCCAGACCCCAGGGACAGCATGGCAGAGGTCAGGGGAATGTTGGTAGAGAGGTGATGATCTTGAAAAACGAATAGGGAGTTGGCCAGCAAGAAAGAAATTGGGGGAGGGGAAGAGCACTCCAAGCAGAAGGACCATTATAGGAAAGGCATCCAATCACCTCAGGTAATTACAAGAATATTGGCTTTAATTATAATATTAATAACAACCCTCATGTAATTCTGACTATGTGCAAAACCTTATCCAAGTTTTTAAAATACCTCTACCTATCCATCAAAGCCCAGCCCAAATGATATTTCCCTCATGAAACCTTCGCTGATTGCTCTTCTTGGAAACAACCTCACCTTCCTCTGGACTTTCATAGTATATGACCTATGGCATTTATTTCTTTACCTTGTAGCACAGTTAATAAAGTGCTGTGTTTAGCTCTCAGCACTGAGAGTCTGGATACAGACAGAGTCACATTTCCACCCTCACGGCACCCAATAGAATATCTTGCACCTATTTGCTACTAAATAATTTGCTCCGTGCAAGAATGAATGGATGAGTGAATGATTTCTTCAGGTGCTACTGTGGTAACGCACTATCACTTTTTCCTTCCTAAAGCCACTAGTTGAGATTTAGGATTCAACCCCCCTTTCTGTAGCATAGGACTTTTTGTAGAGGACAAAGTATTCCTAACGATGTCCAGGCCGTTGTCCGTCTTTTATCTTGGCCCCAGTTAACCTGTGCAGCAAGCTGTTTTAGTCATCCTTCACTTTCCTAAATTTCCCTTCTTTCTATAACCTCACTCCTTCTCAGAGCTTCCCCGTCCTTCTATCTGCTGGTTTCTGGGTTCCCCCTTGATTCCACAGTGGCAATGCCTTTCTCTGAAATCACCTCACCCCAGATGGTGAATTTCCCAAGTTTTGTGCAAAGAATGTGCCAGATATTCACACTCCTGGTGCACAATATTTTTCTCCTCTCTCTTCATATTTTGGAACCTAATTCCTTTAAATTCCCCAAGGCTCCCACACCCACCCCACCTTCCTTCTGCCCCCGGATCTCACCCGTCCCCCAGCCCCCCAGGATTCTCCCTCCATCTTGGTGATGCAGAGCCCCGTCCACATTTCTAGATCTCATTGTTTTCCCCTAGGAAATATTTAGCATGTCTAAAAACCAGTTTTCTTTTAAAAACTTATATTCTGGTGCTTCGAGAAAAACTCTCAAACCCTGTTATGCCTCTGCTCTCACACTATAGTAAGCATCGACACAGAAGACTTCTTTGACCAGATGTGTGAATCTCCCACCCCCCACCAAGCAGTGGACACCAGCTGGGTGTCGTCTAATTCAAGTCTGACACTATCTACCTGGAGACAGTGTCAGATCCCACAGAATGAGGGCTGAGTCCCCAAAACTGTGCCTCACCAACACCAGTTATAGGTCCAGGCCTCCAGAACTTCTGACCAACTGAACAGCTTTAGGTTGGGGTTACCATGATCCTGTCTTTGGATTTGATTAATTTGCTGGAGCAGCTCACAGAACTCAGGAAAGCACTTATGTTTACTGGTTTTTCATAAAGGATATCACAAAGGATTCAGATGAAGGGATGCATAGGGTGAGGTATGGGGGAAGAGGTGCCGAGGTTCCATGGCCTCCCCGGGGTCGGAGGAGGCACCTTTCAGGAACCTCCATGTGTCCAGCTATGAGAAAGCTCTCTGAACACAGCCCTCTTGGGTTTTCAACTGTGTTGAAATGTGATTAGGCTCCAGGATATGGGGCAGGACCCTTTCTGGAATGAAGGTCTTGTGAGCCATAATTAAAAAGGTGGGGTGGGGTTTAGAGTCCTGCTTGGGGCAAGTGAAAGGAAGGCAGGAGAAAGCCAGACAGATTCTGCTTCCCGAGGCCTGTTCCTGAGGCCTGACACACCCAACATCATAACAAAAGTCTCTAACAAGGGCTATGGGAGTTATGAGCCAGGAACTATGGACTAAAACCAATATATATGTAATAACACCACGCTGAGTAATCTCAGGGTTTTTTTCCATTCCATATATCATGGAAAGCACTTGGCTCAACGTCTCACATAGTAACTAATAGTTGTTTTGTTTTGTTTTGTTTTGAGACAGAGTCTCGCTCTGTTGCCCGGGCTGGAGTGCCGTGGCCTCAGCCTAGCTCACAGCAACCTCAAACTCCTGGGCTCAAGCAATCCTCCTGCCTCAGCCTCCCGAGTAGCTGGGACTACAGGCTAATTTTTCTATTTTTAATAGAGACGGGATCTCTTTCTTGCTCAGGGCTCAGAGCATTCTCAAACTCCTGAGCTCAAGAGATCCTCACGCCTGCCCTCCCATAGTGCTAGGATCACAGGCGTGAGCCACAACCCCGGCTGTCAGTAATAGCTGTTGCTTTATTCACACCGTGCCTTTTTTCACATTCTCTCCTACACCTTTGTAGAAATTTTCCCCTTAAGCTCTTTCAGATAAACCAAAGCCCAGACTTTCATTTCCTGGACACCGGTATTAACTGAGCACACGCAATGCCAAGCATTGTGAGTAGTTTGGTGGAGAAAGCAGACGTATGGAGAAGAATCTGTGTGGTAAGTGCCCCAGGGAGCCGGGAGCAGGGATCAGGGAGCAGGACAGTGTGTGTGCCTGGGAGGTCAGAGTTCAGGGAGGTTTCATTGACTCCAGAGCTCAGTATTGGAGGAGAAGATGGAGATCACTAGGTGCACAGGATGGGATAGCAGAAGGCAGGCAGGATAGCCTGGTAGGAGATGGGGAACATTCCAGATGGAGTGAGAGGATATAGGACTGGCCTCATTTACGAAGCTCTTTCTCTCAGGATTCCTGCTCCATTGCCTTGAGCATGTGACTTAATGGACATCTGTCTCTCCAGCTCTATTGTAAGAGTCTTAAGAGTAAAGATGCTTGTCACTTCCTTGGGATTCCTTGAAATCACTAGAACTAGCAGGCACTATTAAGTCTACATGTAGCAAAAATCACGTTGTACCCAATAAATATGTACAATTATTATCGGTCAATTAAAAATAAAATACAACTTTAAAAAGAGAAAAACAGAAGAGCAGATGTGGGGCAGGTATTTGCTGAAGGAGTCTGCAGGGGAGGGCTCCTTCAAAAAGGCTTGTCCCCTGTGACTCCTGCCTTGAAATGAAGAGTGAACAGACGATCAATAGCTTCTTGCTTCTGGCCTGGGTGTGGTAACATCCAGGCCATTAATATGCTGTTGGGCCCTTTCCACAGACATTTGTTTCCCCGAAGCTGTGCTGCTGCGGCATTTCTGAGGCACTTGGCTTCCTCTCCGACTGTTTGCACACCCTTGGGGAGGAAGGGCTCTCTCTCCCCCTCTCTCCTCTCTGTTTATGAACAAGGTAATGTGTGTCAAATTGCCTTGGCTTAACCAGGCAATTGTGCACCTTTAAAAGGTACGGTGAAATGTTTCTCTGCGGTCAGATTGGCCCATAATGCACATCTGTTCTCTTGACCAAACTCCAGCAATCTGCCCTCGCTTAGCTGCAGACGCACAACCTGTTCCTGGACGGCGTCCCAGGCCCAGCCACCTGGGTTCCTGGCTGTCCCAATGCACTGAGGGTGTGGGGCAAAGGACTCAAGATTCATGGGTCCCCACAGCTTCAGGGCATCCCCAGGAAATCTACAAAGATCTCTGCAGGGACACAGAGTTCAGAAAAGAAGGGAAAAGTGAAGGGACTTGCCTGGAGAGAAAGTATGTTCACTGCTTAGGGGAGTTTTTGAGAATTTTTGAGTGAAAACTGAGATCAGTATCTGTGTGGTTTTTTTCCTTTTAGAAGATGACCTACAAGAGGGTTGAATTCAATTTACATGTGAGAAGCCAGGCACAATTTGTATTTCCCCAAACTGGCTTCCCGCAAATTCTGTGCAGGGATATACGTAAGCAAATCCCTGGGAATAAGTTGCATCCGTGAGCTGAGCAGTACAGAATCGAGCGCAGTGGTCTTCATGGGGAATTTCATTTCCAAACACCACCAAACAGCACACAGCACCCCACGACCTCTCGCCAACCCATGCCGCCAGCCCTCCACCGTTCACCAGCCCTGCCTCTCCACTAGCGGTGCCAGATTGCCTTTTCAGGTGGGTCGGATCATGGTGAGCCTTTGCTCAGGACTATCCAAGGGCTTCCCACCCGAGGCAGGATGAGTCAGGATCCTCCTACGGGCCATCAGTGCCCTCTTGGCACCTCTCTCCCCCTTGCTCGCTCTGCTCCAGCCGCACTGGCCGTCTTAGTGTCTCTTTGGTTGGAACACTCTTCCCCCAGATGCCACTACTTCCTGGCTTCTGAGCTCAAAGGACACTTTAGGCCCCTCCCTCAACATCCTCAGGTCTGTGCTCAAATGCTGCCTTCCTGTCAGCCCCGGGCCAGGTCCTGCTGGTGGCCCCTGGCACTTCCTCTTCCACTCTCCCATTGGGGTTTTCCTCAGTACTCACCACCCTCTGACAGATTAGAGATCTTACTCTTTGGTCTTTTATTCATGTTCCCGCAGCTGGAGTTCCCTGCTGTCGTTCCCTGCTGGATCCCTGATGCCAGGCGCACAGTTGGTGATCGGTAAAATCTGGTGGCGTGACTGAATGGCAGGCAGAAAACTGAATCCACCTGAGAGGGAGATACAGGACACAAATCTTGGAAACCTGAACAGATGCAAACAATGTAGTCTCCTGAGAACAAAAGAGCATACCGCACTGGACCTCAGGGTGGGAACAATGACTAGTGCAGGAAAGAATAGAGGAGAGGGTGGGACAGAGGTGTCACAGCACCAATTTCAGCATTCTGGGGGAGAATTAACCCACTGCCCATTGCTCCATTAAGAAAGGGGAGCCCCTGTAAGATGCAGGTATTAGTTAGGAAAAATAGAAATGAAGAGTTAAATATGAATATTCACCTACTTTTCACTTACTAAATACTTATAATCTGCTCTATGCAAGTCACTCAAAGGAGGCTATGGAAGACCTCATTTTATTTTGTTTCATAACTTGCATTACATGTATTCTATGTGTTCTTAGGGATATGCCAACATTGCATAATACTTTTTTAAAAAGAGTCTGGGTTTCGAGCCAGACATGTGTGGATGTGAATCTCATTTCCAGCATAACCTTGGGTGTGTCTGTCCTCTCACTTCTCAAACCTACTAATAGTTATGGCTATCATTTTTTGAGAGCTTATTGGGTGCCACGTACGACATACTGGTGCTTACTGCACTAAGTACTTTTCATCCATTATCTAATTTAATCCTTGCAAAATCTCAGTAATATGCATAGTTTCAATCCTACTCCACAGATGATGAAACCGAGGCTGAGTGAGGCCAAGCTAATTGACCTAGGGGCCCCCAGCCAGTGAGTGGCAGGGCAGGGGTCATTGCTCGCTTTCACCGTCTTTCTCCTGTGTGTAACAGGGGCTATTTAACACTGCTTCGCAGTTCTATAGAGCACTAGCTCCGGTCAGAAGCCCTCAGCCTGGTCCTGTCCCGGGCAGCTCTGCCTCTCCGTGAGCCGCTGGGGCTCGCGCTCCTGCAGTGCCCACGGCCGGCACCACTCCGTGAGCTCCGAGGGCTGGGAGTGGGGGCTGCGCATGACGCGTGTGGCTTTCCCTGGACAGCTTTCTTGTGGGACCACTGGTGTCTGCTGCCTTAGGGGCGGGACCTTGGATCTAAGGGGTAAGCAAACAAGGAATCTCCACTCTGGCTGGATCTTAACCGCTTCCACGCTGGGAAGGCGGTGGCGGAGGTTCTGGAAGATGTGCCAGTCTTTGCTCCTCCATGCTTGGGAGAAGGCTATGCTTTTCCACCTCTTCTAGCCAATGTGATCTGTGTGGAGTGAATGCCTCATTGGAGAGTGGCTGTGCGTCTAGGGTGGGCACTCGCGTGGGCCGCTAGGGGAAAAGGCAAGTGGCCCCAAGACTGGCTCCTGTAGGCACTTCAATCACCTTTAATTATATATAGCGGTTCAACTGGCTTCTTTCTTACTAGAAATGCTCCCATGGGCCTCTTGTCTGGTTGATAAACTCTTTCCATCTGTCTCCACCAACTGATCCTTCTAACTTCTTAAAAGCTCAATCAGAGACTTTGCCTTAACTGGGAGAGAGTCAGGGTGCAGGTAGGTTAAATGCAGGAATTTCCGCTGGCTTCAGCAGAGTGGCTTCTGAAACACAATGGCTTTGGATGTCTTTTTTTTTTTTTTAAAATTAAACAAACTGACTCTGAAGTTAGCATCCTTTGTAAGGGATTAATGTCTTATGCTTGGCTATTACATGTATTTAGAAAGTGAGTAGGATTTGGTTCCCTTGGAATTGAACTAATTTGCCATTAAGAGCAAAATTCAAGAATCTGTGGGGTGCAAAGCAAATGTGTTTTGCCTTCCTTAGATGTGGACTCTTGGCTTGCGATGCCCACATCAATCGTAGCTAAATTAGAGCAACTGGCTTGTTTATTTTTGATAACGTATGGCCATTCTATGTTTTTCCCTGTTGCCTTAGAGGGAAGAAAAACATTTATAGAACACTCATTATGTTCTGGGCCATTTTTGTGTATTATTTAATTTAATTTTTGTGACATCGAGTGTGGAAAGCATTATAATCCCTACTTTACAGATGGGAAATCCGGCTGAGAAAAGTGTCTCGGTCAAGATTGCAGTTAGTGGAGGAGGTCGGGCTGGCTCCAAAGCCTTCTGCTATGCAATGCACACTGCTTCCCAGGCCTCCCAGTCTGGACCAGACTGGGCAACAAAGGAGGTGTGGAACAATGGCTCTCAAACACAGCATGGTGACAGCATGGTCCTATAGGTTGGAAGGTCAAATACAAGTTGCTTTTGTTGTTGTTGTTACTACTTAATGTTGTGAATAATATATTTTTTTCCATTAAGTGAATTCATATCACTCTCACTTGCTTGTATTCTGATGTTTCTTTGAATGGCAGTAATTATTAACAGACTGGATTGAATTGGACTGCCTGTGTTCCAGACCCAGCTCTAACACTTACCCTCTGCACATCGTAATTACTTCATTGATAAAGTTGGAATAATAATAGTAGTATCTATTTTCAGTTGTTAAGTGTGAAGGGAGATACCCCCACAACCTGTGTGTGTACGGAGTAAGGCTCCGTAAATGTTGGCCACAATTCTTGAGCAGGAAGGAAAAGGATGAAGTTGCAGCAGGTGCACAGGCCTGTGTGGCTCATGTGAGGATCATCTGTCACTTGTGTCAGGGCAAGGACATGTTGGAGCTCCGAGTGGGAGTGGTGTTCTGATAAGGCCTCTGATAGATTCTGCTGGTGGCGGCCTCCATCCTCCCCCACAGCACTCACCTTCCGACAACAGAGAGAAACAGCTTCCCAGAGTTAACACATCTTGAAATGAATAAGAGGGTTTACATTTCTGAGTTGGTGCCATACATATTATTAATAAAACATGCCTAAGAGATGCCCTTCCTACTTGGAAAGTGATTACTGGCATTGCATTTTACGGTTTTTGTTTGTTTGTTTATTTTGCTTTCTAGAGTATATTACTTGGGAAAACTATATTTGAAGCTCTTTTTTCTTTGTGACACCTCTTCCCTTCTCTCGCCCACCGCCAAATATTTGTGTAGTATTAGATGTGCTTATTTCTTTATTTGACAAATATTGAAGCCTCTCTTTCTAGGGATTTGGACCTGTATACTATAGGTTCTTATGCACCAGGAGGCCAAATTCTAGTGCAGGGAGACATTACTTATGTAATGGACATCTCGCTTCCTCATATATGGGAAATATGTGGGAGGCAGGAGAGGGAGCAGCTGTCTGTGTCTGGAGGAAAGCAGGAGAGCAAGGCAGGCTTTGAGATGGAGGAAGCACTGGGAGGGGAGTAGGAGGCCTGGGTCATTCTTTGTCCCCAGACTGTAGGTGGTGTGATGCACGGAAGGCAGGGTACACATGGGGGAGGTGGGAGATGAGCCAGGAAAGGCCAACAGGGCCCAGAGTACAAGGGAGCTTCCAGGCCACACCAAGGATCTGGGGCTTTGTTAAGTATACACTAGGAAAACTTTCCAGGGGTTTAAGGGAGTGGCAGCATCAGATTTCCATTGCAGAAGGAAAGTGGCTGAGATTGGAGGCAGAGAGACAAGTTAATAACAATAGCTCATGTTTTAGCTCACTTCATGCTCAAATGGACCCTATGAGGTGGATGCTACTATCATCCCCTCACTACTGATGAAGACACTGAGATACAGGGGAAAAAAACTATTCCAAGGTCACATGACTACTAAGGTGGGCTACTTGGATTTGAGCCCTATCAGCATGATTCCAGAGTCTGGAGGTGTAAACGTTAGGCAATGATGTCTTTCTAGAAACTACCGTCTAAGAATCTGTAATAGTCCTCATGAAAAATGACAAACACCCAAACTACTTGTATCATACAGGGGAGGCAGAATAGGGGACAATTGTCTTCTGTAGCAGAGATGGCTAGATGTCCATTTAATATCCACTCTCTGTCTCTCAAAACTCTTAATTTTTATCTAAGCACCCAACCATCTAGTATATAGGTTATACTTCCCAGCAATCCCTGCTGCTAGGCATGGCCATGAAACAAAGTTCTGGTGAATGAGAGATGTGGGGGTGTTGTGTGACAGCTCCCAGAAATGTTCCTAATATCGGTGCGCTGCCCTTTGCCTCTTTCTTCCCTATCCCTTTCTCCATCCTGCTGCGTGGAATGTAGGTGTGGTGGCCAACATCTCAGGTCATGGTAGCAGGAGCCACTCCCTGGATGGAGCCTGGAGCCCTGCAGAATTCGTGGAGTGGAGATGCCACGCCAGCCTGAACTGCTTCCTCTAGTATTTTCTCTGAAAGACAAACTTTTATTTTGCTTAGCACAGTGTTATTTTGGATCTCTGTTACTTTCAGCCCAATCTAATTCTAACTAATACATCCTCCAGCTTCCTAGAGGGAAAAAATTGTAAATTTGAGAAATATGATAAGTCAACTCTGCAAAACATATTAAGGTTATGAAGTATGAACTGTCCTATTTCCTTAAGTACTAATTTTGACAGTTGATATCTCTGACATTTCACTTTGACACTTCTTGTTTTATTTTTGTCGTGAAGGTACCTCCTCATTCTTTCAAAGGCATGGTTTGGCTTGTGATTATCTTTCACATTTTTTTAGAGCAATTTTTATGAAACCATGGATAAATAAAAAATTAGTGGTATTTTTGAATGAATTCCTTTGTCGAACCAATGAAGTGCAGAAAGCTGAAAATATCAATGAAGTGTTTGGGAAGGATGTGGCTAGCGAACAGATAGTACGTCGCTGGTTTGAGAAGTTCCATTCTAGTAATTTTAATCTTGAGCCACATGGGCGACCTGAGACCAAGGTGGATAATGATGAGCTGAAAGCTGTAGTGGAAGTGAATCCATCTCAACCTATGTGTGAATTAGCAGAAAGGTTTGACATTACTATTCCAGCAATATTGGACCGTTTGAAACAAATAGGCAAGGTAAAGAAGCTAGATAGGTGGGAATTAAATGAATGTCAGCAGAGAAGTCGCCTCGAAGCTTGCCTTTCTTTGCTGTCACAACATAAAGGTGAACCATTTCTACACTGTATTGTTATGTGTGATGAAAAATGGATTCTTTCTGATAATCATATGTATTCGGCACAGTGGTTGGATACAAGAGGAAGTGCTGAAACACAGTCCAAAACGGACTATTCATCAAAAAAAGCTAATGATGTCTGGTGGTCCAGTGCTGATATTATCCACTACACCTTTATGAAACCTGGTCAGTGGATCACAGCGGATGTCTACTGCAACCAACTGGATGAAATGATGAGGATGCTTGTGATTAAGCAGCTGAGATTGGTCAATAGAGGCAGGCCAATCCTCTTGCAAGACCACGCTTGACCACATATCGCACAAACAACGCTGCTCAAACTACAGAGGCAGGGCTTGGAAACTCTCTGTCATGCACTGTATTCACCAGACCTTGAACCAACTGAAAACCACTTCTTCCAGACTTTGGACCACTTCTTGCAAGGAAAAATAGTCAATTCTCAACAAGTTGTGGAAAATGTCTTTTGTGATTTCATCACCACTGGCTCTCCAGGATTCCTTGCTGCTGCCATAAACCAGCTACTGCTAAGATGGCAAAATGGTGTCATAGTTTAGGCGTGTACTTTGATTAATTGTACTGCTTCTCATTCATGACATAATAAACTAAACGTTTGATTTGAAATTGGACATTTCATATTTAATGACCTATTTTTAAAAATCATGATTCAATTTATTTCATAACAGTTTTAAAAATCTCAAGTTTTTTTTGGTCATTGACAGTGATTCCTGGTAGAGTAGGCAAAATATACATCCCCTCACTATTGACATTATGTTTGGCCATGTCACTTGCTCCATCAATAGGCTGTTAGTGATTGTGATGCAGGTAGAGGCTTTAAATGTGTTTGACTTTCACTTGTTCTTCTACACTTCTGTCATCTCTGTAAAAAGGATGTGCCCTTGAATGAAATGCTCATGTATGAAAATACAAAGATATGAAGATGTCATCCTGGAAGGTCTATAACCCAGCATTATCTCAGTGACCCTTTTTTGGTAGCAGTTTTATTCAGATATAATTCAACACAATACAATTTACTGATTTAAAGTATACAATTCAGTGATTTTTCATCTAGTCACAGAGTTGTGCAACCATTGCCACAATCAATTTTGGAACATTTTTATCACCTCCCCAAAACCCCCCCTACCCTTTAGCAATTACCTCCCACTCCCCAACTCCGCACCACCTTCCCAGTCCTAGGCAACCAGCCATCTACTTTCTGTCTCTGTGGATTTGCCTGTTTTGGACAGTTACTATACATGGAATCATCCAATATGCAATCTTTCACGACAAGCTTTTTTCCCTTAGCATGGGGTTTTCAGGGTTCCATCTAAGTTGCAATATGTATCAGTACTCTATTCCTTTTTATTGCCAAATAATATTCCACTGTATGGATATACCACATTTTATTCATCCATTCATCTGATGAACTTAGTGGTACTTTTGACATAACCATAGAAATACATAGAGGGAAGAAGAGAGGGGCAATGTGCTAATATAGGACAAATGACTTTATTGCAATGTGCTGGTCATGTACATGTGACTGTTCTATCCACACAACAGTTCCATTTCTCATAGTAAATACATAAGTTGGCATATGATTTACTATACTAGTCTCTCTGAGACTAGCATGAAACAGTGTCCCCAGGTGCAATCAACTTGCAGCCGTAGATGAAATGACATTTCTGTAGAGCTGAGGTCAGAGTCTGGAGGGGTAAATTTGCAAAGGTAAATGCTACCTTCAGACTTGGTGCCCAGGTGGTCTTTCTGGGCAACTGCTTATGATATTTATTATGGGCTTTAAAAAAATTCTACATAGTTCATAGAGAACAAAAGTTTCTTTCCTTGAAACCCAGGTACTTAAGTCATTTCATCTACCTGTTCCACTGTGTGTGATGATGATATCAGGATTCTAAGTGTAACTTCCTGCTTTGTGACATGAATTCTTGGACATCTTTATTTTACTGAGCTAGTAGGTTTACCAGTGCCTGGGTTCAGATACATTTGTATATATCACTCACATTACACCAAGCAGCTCTGTTGTCTGAATTATAATGGAGACACCACAGTGAATAAGGGGTCTTTGGAGTTCCACCAGGTCAGAAATGCGATGTATTGATCAGAGCAATTTTGTATGGATTGGTGACAGTTAACCCTAGAGGTGGAGTCAATATTTTGGGAGTGTACACTTTGAAACACAGCAAGTATTTTGTCCCATTGTTTTGCTTTATTTTACTTCCAATATTTAGGTTGAATGCCAATTATTATTAAAGGAGGGCAAGAGGATTTAATCTTATCAAAAGTATTCAGGGAAAGGAGGAACATGGATTTAGAAAGGCTAAAAAATACTACATAAAAAAATTCAAGCCAGGCACGGTGGCTGGGGCCTGTAGTCCCAGCTACTTGGGAGGCTAAGGAGAAAGGACCACTGGCGCCCAGAAGTTCAAGGCTGCAGTGAGCTGTGATGATGCCACTGCACTCCAGCCTGAATGACAGAGTGAGATCCTGTCTCTTAAAAGAAAAAAACAAACTACATTGCTTGAGGTCAGGAGTTCGAGACTAGCCTGAGCAAGAGTGAGGACCCATCTCTACTAAAAATAGAAAACATTAGCCAGGTATGGTGGAGCACATCTGTAGTCCAAGCTACTTGGGAGGCTGAGGCAGGAAGATTGTTTGAGCCCAGGAGTTTGAGGTTGCTGTGAGCTAGGCTGACACCACAGCACCCTAGCCTAGAAGACAGTGAGACTCTGCCTCAAAAAACAAACAAACTGCAAAGGTAGTAAACCAAAATGCCTACAGGACCAGACAGTAACAGCCAGTCTGATGGAAGAATTGGAAGGAATTATAGCAAGCTGAAGAACAGAGAACGGCCACATTCTCTTATCACATGATTATAAAATTAGACATAAATAATTAAAAGGTGAGTAAAAGCAGACATAACAAAATACACGCTTGAACAACCCTTTGATAAAAGAGAAAAATAGTAGGTAAATTATAAAGTATCTAGGAAGCAAGAGATGTAGAACAATTCATGTGAATCCAGGGGTAGAGTGAAAGCTGTACTCAGAGGGAAAAGTATAGCCTTAAAGGCTTGTATCAAGGGTCAGCAAACCTTTTCTGTAAAGGGTGAGAGCTTTGTGGGCCATATAGTCTCTGTCAAAGACTCTTTTTTTGTTTGGTTTTCTTTTGTTTAGCAGCCCTTTAAAAATGTAAAAGCTGACCTGTGATAATGCCACTGCACTCTAGCCCGGGCAACAAAGCAAGACACCATCTCAAAAACAAAGTAAAAATCATTCTTAGCTCCCAAGTTGTGCGAAAACAGACTATGGGTTCAATCTGGCACATGCATAATAGTTTGCTGGCTCCTTCTTCTATTATTAAAAAGGACCAAAAGATAAAAAACAAATTTAAGCACCAATTTTAAGAAATTAGAAACATGGTGACAACACCACAAAAACAAATAAAGTTATAAAGAGAAATGAATAAAGGCAAAAGCTAGAATAAATGACAAGAAATAAAACATACAGTAGAAAGAATGAATAAACCCAAAAGCTGGCTGTCAAGACAAAAAAAAAAAAAAAAAATAGAGAAACCATGTGAAGTCTGAATAAGAAAAAAGGAGAGAGCAAAAATACACAAGATTACCAATGAGAAGGGAGACATAACTATAGATACAGAAGGGATTAAGTTAAAATCTAAGATAAATCTAAGAGAAAATCTGAGAGAATGCTACACACAGCTCTACAGCAATAAATTTGAAAACCTAACATGAACAATTTCCTAGCAAACAAGACCAAAATTGATTCAAGAAGAAATGAAAACTTGAGTGGGCCAATTACCGTAGAGGAAAGTGGATAAAGATTTACCATTGCAATAGGCACCAGAATCAGATGGGTTCACAGATTTACATACTCTTTAAGAAAACAAATAATTTCATTAATTTAAAAAAAATAACATTCTAGCAATAGAAAAAGGCAAAAAGTTTTGTAAATCTTTTTTAGAAAGTAAAGAGCCAAACAATCTAAACCAGGAACAGCAAACAGGTTTTATCTTGAGTGCCAACTCACATCAATGTGTCTGCTGGAGCTTTGTGAAAGAGATTAGGAGGCCCAGTTGAGATCCAGTGGAAAAAAAATTGGGGATTAGTTTGCCATTCTTGACTCAGCGTGGAATATAAAGTCAAATGGATCTTATGTGATATTTTCCACAGATATAGCCAGGAATCACTCTATGATGTCTGATAGATTTCTGATCAATTTATTTGAGAAAACTTCCACATTCAGTAAAATTTATATTCCTCTAATGAACATTCAGTTGTCATATGAAAATTATCTAAATTAAGCTCTCAGACCCAACTCTAACTTTGTATTAATCATCACTGCGATGGGTGTAGAAAATGGGTCAGAAAAACCCAAGGTTATAGAACCAAGGAACTCTTGGGATATTTCCCAGCGTGAGACCATTGTGGGAAGGTCGTCTTCCTTGTCTCTGATGCCTTTGCTGATTTGTAGCTGGACAGAAATCTTCCCATTCTGTTGGTCTGATCGTGATCTCAGGGCTTTATTTTCCTAATTCACCAAACGCAATAATGACTGGACAGCATCTCTTCCATTCCCAAGGGGCAGCTCATTCAAGAGGCTGCGCTTGCCAACCCTGCCCGGGCTTCCCTGAGTCCATCACAGCTACCCCTGCAGGCAGAAAGAGGGAAAAAGAGCCGGGCGCAGCAGGACGGAAGGAGGAAAGAGGAACTGCCACTGCAATGAGTAAATCTTCATTATTATAAAAAAGGGAATCATGGCTTTACTGTCCCCATTTTTATGATGAAGTAAAATAAAATGGAAAGGAAGAGTGAGAGAAATGATTGCTTAGTAAACGGCCTCAAACCTAGCACGTGTTTATTTAAGCGTCTCTACAAACATAACCCTGGGTGTCCGTTAAATCAGCAGGCATGTCAGTTGGCACTTCTGGTTACAGACCATTTTACGGTCATACATCATTCATAGCCGTAAAAGCCATTTGCCCTCTGTCACCCAGCCAATCAGGATCCAGCCAAGGGGAAGCAGAGCAGGGGTCGGGCAGTTTTCTTCGGGCTCCTCTGAATCTCCACAACCTGGTTCAGCAGAATGTCACAGAAAATTAACTCCCCTGGTTATTAAGAACCCCTCCCCACGATAGATGAAATCATATATCGTTCCCAAGGAACGATACGATTTCGGGCTCATGTTTACCCCATCGCAAGCCACACCTTGGGATGTGCCACCAGGGGCAGAAGTGCAGCAGGCATCACACACGCCCCGCTGTAGCACCTGCTGCTCTGAAGCATCGCAGTGAAGGCCACGGAGGAGACCTTGCTCGCCCACGCCTGGGCAATTCACTCCCGGTGCCCGCTTGGAGCAGATTTGAAATTGATGTCAGCGTCGGAGCCACCCGGCGGGTAACCTTGATCTGCCCTTGCGTCAATCCTGCGATTTCACGTGCTTTCGCTCTCGCCTCCTCACTATCGTTTTGTTATTGAAACCGAGATGAGATGCCTTTCAGGGCCTGCCGTCCACCTCGGGCTTGCAAACCGTGTGTCTTTGGGCTCTTTCCTAAATGCCTTTGCCACTGGGATGGTATTTGACTTGAAATGCCTCCCTAAATCTGCAGTCCTCTCTCTACATTTATTAATTTCTTAACTCATTTCTCAATGCACTTCCTCATTTATGAATAAGGCTCAATGGCAGTTGTCATAACCCCAGAGGGCGCTGGGACAGTCCTGTCTGGTCCTCCTCTCCATCTCTGCTTGGACATTTTGCATATCTTCCCGCCTCTCCAGTCATAACAGGCTAGGATCAATTTTCCAGTGGCAGCTTGGAAATAATAGTACAAAATGTATATTAATACAGAAATATATTGTGAAACTGTCCTTAAACAAACAAATGAGCCACTTTAAAATATTACTGCTATAAATGACCATGACAGTAGCACAGCACATATAATAAAAAATAACTGCTGAAGAGAAGCTGCTGAATTACTATAGTAATAAACCAGATGTGATTATTATCATTTAACACGGTCATTGAATACCATGAATCCCTGAAGCCATTAAAATATTTATGATTAAACATTTGCTATTCCTTATAACAGAACATATAGTTGGGTACTAAAAAACTGTTAAAGTATTATTTCAGCTAATATATGCCAGTTCTATAATAGAGGTCAACCAACATTGCCTGAATCCTTCAAAAGAGGAGCAAACAGCTGCCTCTTCACATCTTGACATATTTTAGGATGTTTATGCTAGTATTATATACTCTCATGGTACTGGGTAGTGTGTATCAACTACACTCTACTAAGGTGAAAATATGTTCCTGTTCTGTGTATTCATGGACAGATGTGGGCTTGGGGGCTGTTCTGGTCATTCTTCTAGATAAAAAGCAGATGTAGCAGATGCTTTCAGAGCCCTGTTCACATCCCATGGGCACTTGTGTTGAGCATCCTACAGCAAGCATCTCCACCAGCAGGCCTGAGGCCAAGCCTGGAGTGGCAGGGAATGAATGCCCCTGGGAGCCGCCCTCAGCCATGGCAGATGTGAGTGGGAGAATAAATATTTTGGCCAAATTTATGGACATACCTTTCTCTTGAAATCTATCCCTTGACTGTGCTCCTGACACACTGGTTGCTTCTCTAATGACTGTTTTTTCAGTTAAAACTCCAGTTCAGTTAAACATAAGTTGGGGGTTTGTTATGCCGAAGAAAAATATTATAATCAGCGTCTTCTCAAATTTAATGAGACACTTCTGCACATAGGGTTGGTCTTCCAGGGTGTTTGCTTCTCATCTCTCACCCTGTTTCCTGGCAGTGCCAGCTTCATCGGTGGGTGGGGGTTGATGCCAGGAAGGAAAGTCATCCATCCATTGGACATCCTGTCCTGGGAACAGCCCTGGAGTGAGCTGACTCAGAAAGAAGAGCTGAGAATTCTTCATCACCATCACTTGGGGCTTACCTGAATATTTTCATTATTCATGCTATCTTTGCCATAAAACTCGGGACTGGCTATTCTTTTTAAATGGATACTAACAGTAATCACCTTTCTTTATATCTTTAGAGACAAATATTTTTTTCCAAAAAATAAAGTGCTTGAGCTGCTTGAACTCTAATGGGGAACAATGTGGCAAGAAAAAAAAAAATGCAGGAATTTTGGAGAGAGACCTGGATTTGAGTCCTACATATGTTCCTTACTGGCTTATGACATATAAAGCACATGTTATATAACTCATTCAAGCCTCCTAACTTGCCAGAGCCTCAATTTTTTCATATGTGAATGACCATAGCAATTGTATAAATTGATATAATGTATATAAAGCATTTCTATATACTACCATATGGGTAATAGGTCTTTAATAAACACTGATTTATTAAATGATGAATGAATGGTGAATTTACACACCCTGAAGCTGTTTCCATACTATCATGGTGACAACTCAATTCTTGGCATAAGTCATTACCTATTGGGAATCCATTTGGTTCCCAGCATGTCTCTCTCGAGCTTCCCATAATGTTACTTTGGCAGTGTGACACACCTCTGTCATGTGGGTTCCATATTTGCCTTTATGCTTCCAAGGTATATTTGTATAGATCTGCTCCATTCTTGTGGTTTCACATTTGTAGATTTAACAAACTGGGCAGTGGTTTGACATATATACAGGAAAACTTGAAAAGCCTCAGAGTGGAATGAAAAACATTTTCGAAGACCCCTGCTGGCTCAGTCAACCCTAATGAGCTATTAGGTCATTAGAGACTCTTTGCCATCAATTAGTCATTAGATCAGCAACCATTCATTGATGGCAGTGTTCTCCTATTAATGCTTAAAGAGACAGTACTATTAGAATGCAAAAGAGCTATTGCTGGCATCTCTGAAACTCTGAAAAATTTGCTCCAGTTCATGTTTTCAACTTGTCAGTTACTCCAAAATCCAAAGTGAGGGCTCATCCAGTATAGCTGCTTCAATTTTCAGGTTTCCTTGATGTAGTAAGAATTTCCAATAAAAGAATCGGGCTTGATATATTTCACATATAGATATACAGCTCAGGTGGGGTGAAACTGGCTCAAATTCTTTTGTCCGTGCGTTGTATGAACCTCATTGTCTTGCCCAGGATTCTGTGACTTTCTAGGGGCTCACGTTCTTATGGTCTCTTCCTCCAACCCCTTGTTCCTGCTGACCTCTAATCTCTCTTGGTGCCCTGTGGCCACTAAGGCACTGCCAGTTCCCTGCAGGGCCTCCAATCACTACTAATGTTAATAAAATGCAATGTATATAGACCTATCTGGACAATTCCCTGTGTGTACATGGGCATGCATGTGTGTGTGTAGCAGATGTCACCCAGCAATCCAGTCTGGCAAATAACTAACTGCTAAGAATCGAAGATTGTACATCACTTTTCATAATGGTTCCTCTATCATACCCATGCCTAGGTAAATCTCTCTGGCAGCTTTCTTCCTAAACATCTCTTACCGCTGACTAGCTGCTCAGTTGCTCTCTGTCAAAATTTTCTTCCCCTTTCTCTGCTTCTTGGGCTGCTCCCAGAACCTCAAAATTCCTCCAACGTTATTATGTAGAGCAATTTGCCTTTGTCTTGGACACGTATGAAGGCCACCAAAATGGCTCATCTAAGTGCTTGGTAAAATGAAGGCAGTTCTCTCCCCTAAAAGGAATTCTGCTGCAGCTCAGCTAACAGATGATTTCCCCCAAATATTTGTGATATTTGTGTAAGTATTCAAAGATCATGTGCCTTAATATTTGATTGTCTTCTTATCTGGGGGAGTTGTGTTGGAGAATGCCATTACCCACGCTGTCAAGTAAGGCATCGTACTTCCTGGACTGAACCATGGTCTCTCAAGGCTGGTTTTGTTTGATTGTAGGTGGAGCCAAGGTTTGTTTCTGTGGGAATGCATTTCTGAGGTTGTAATGAGCAAGTATGAGTCACAATGTATAAATATTCATTTAAAATGCTTCTTGGCAATCTTTAAATGAAAGTAAATTTTATTACCTTTAATAAACTGGTGAGAATGCTTTGGGGAAAAGTTCTTCTTCTGGGGCTGTCCAAGATTCAGTGGGAAGATGAATCCTCCATTGAAGTGGATGGAACCAAGTTGTCTGATTTCTTTTTGCCCCAGAGAAGCTGGCGTTTGATAAAGACTCAATTGCTCAGCAATTTTTACTTGAGAGAGCCTATTAATTTTAGTTCATTTATCTTCGAATTTACTTTAATGTTCTACAGACAACACTGTTGTTTAGTTCTCTCTATAAAAAAGAATTAGAACTACAGAGTAATGCTTGCATATTCTTGCAGGTGAAATGTCATGATTCTCTGCTATTAATTTCTTTGGGAATCCTGGGGCAGTACTTAGCAATAATGACAATAATTACTTTACCAATTTTTTTTGCAGGTTTTTACTTTATGCAGGCAGCAATCCAAAACCCTCGTTGTATACTATCTTACTTATTATCATAGAGACCCCATGAGGCAGGTATTTTGTTGCCCTCCATTTTATGCTTGAGGAAACTGGTCTCCTGTCACTTATACATCTCTTTTTTGGGGGACAATTTCCCTGGCTTCCCCTATTATTGTGCTTATCACACTTTATTGTAAATGCTTGTCTGTTTGTCCTGCTAGATCAGTGCAGCACGAATCGTGTCTATGTCAATACATGTTACCCTCTCAATGCCTGGCATATAGTAGGTGCTTAATAAGTATTTGCTGACAGACTGGTGGATCCATGCATCAGTGTAGAAAGAAGGAGTAACTCACTTCAAGTCACTGTGACTCCAGTCCATGGCTGCTGTGGATGCCCGAGCCCAAACTCTTCAATGTCATGCAGAATTTTTTTCTACTCCCAGCCCCAGCCCCCAAACAAAAACAATACCTTGATTTGAGCAATACTATCCTGCCTGTCCTGCCTGCTGCTGAGACACGCACCTGTCATCTCATCTGTGTGGGTATTTAAGCTCCATGGCAAAGCATCTCTCGTCTTTGGGAAAAGGCTGAAGTCCTCCAAGGCTCTGTACTGGGAGCTCTTTACTGGGCAGGGTGTGAAGTGATAAAGGACGAAAAAGGCAAAGCCACTGCCCTCAAGAAGATGGGACTGTCAAGCACTGGGTTGTTGCCACTCTGAGTGGCGTAAGGAGCGCAGGCCAAGCCTCACCCAGACTGTGGCCAAAGCTCCCAAGACATCAGTTTAAAACTCTGAAGTCTGGCCTTGAGAAAGTCTTAATGGTCCAAATACAGAGGCGTGCGGTGGGCTGAGATGAGGTAGAATCGAGGGTGGTGGGGGTTGGGCAGAATTTCTTTTCTTAAATGAAAAGCCCAAATAAAATAAATAAATGAAAACATAAATCACAGTATCTTCTCCAGGCTCCTGGCTGGAGGAAAACAAATTAGAAAGGGCTTGAATGAAAGGAGTATTGAAGAAGCTTGACTTGAATTAAGTGGTTATATATTTTAAAAGCACTTTGTTGGGTCCTGTAAAAATAGCAAATAAAAAGGTAGTAATATCCCCTGGCTCTGTGGAGGCAAACACCAGTAATAAAGTAAGCTTGGGAGTGGGTAGGAATTTAAGAGTATAAACTTTAGTAGAAGGGAAAAGGAAAGCATTTGGTTTAGCAACACTTTCATTTCTCCCTTAATAATTAATGATGAGATGCTACAATTTCAAATAGGTATCATGTGTCTTTCTAACACCACTGACTGTCCTCTTAAAATGGCCCCGAATGAAATTTAAGGAAGTAACTTGGAAATTTTTTTCTTTTGACAGGTAACCTAAAGAACTATTTTAGGGCTATCACATCATTATAATTTGGGATTTGTTTTACAATCACTTTATTCATAGTTCAAGAAACTATTAACAGTGAATATTATAGCCAGCATCCACCACAAGAGTCAAAAAGACACTGGTTTGCAACTCCTTTTTGACCTGCTGTGTTATTAATTTAAAAATAAACATTAACTGGAGAGCTTAGGTATTTTTACAAATATATAGAGGCTTGTCCAATGAGTCTCATAAAAATACTCATGAAAGAAAATAACAGGAGAAAAGTTACCAGGAAAGAGCTAAATGAACTTTCTCCTTGTTAAGAAATGCTTAGGTCCTTTTGTTTGTAAATGGCAGGTGGGTCGTACAATTCCAATGTAATTTCAGAAAGCCATCTTCTGAATGTAATAAACATATCTGCAATAATAGGATTCAGAAAATAGCAAAATGCATTCCAGACGCCCTTTGATTGTGCATACAGAATAGAGAATTTAGCTATAATTGGCTATAACACAGTTATGGACAGCAAATGACACACTGTGGAGTTGGGTGATGTAGCAGCTCTGATTAGGGATGGTCCATTTCAGCCCAACACCAGAAACAAAACAGTAGCATACAGTGACACAGCACCTTCATTCCCTCTTCCTCCCTCCCTCCTTTCCTCCCTCCCTTCCTTCCTTCTTTTCTTCCTTTCTTCCTCATGTGCTCCTGTTCTGTTTAATTGAAGTGTCATAAATTAGACTAGGAAATATTCTATTATTATTCAACTAATCAATTGCCAGCCAAGATTCCATTCTCTTTGGAGGCTAACAATTGTTTGGAAAGGGGAAGTAAGAGCCCATGGAGAATTGACTTTTGGAGAACTAGATGTAATTTGAATCAAGAATTATAATAGGAAATAAACCATTACAATAAACAAGGAAACATGTACGCAGTTACTTTCATCGTGTAATTTTATTCACTCTAGTTGAGAAAATAAAGAGATAATACTGACCGAAGCACCTGGGTATTTAATACAAACTGTAAAATCTATTATATTAAACAAAGTCAAAAGCAATGTGAAAGATCTTGAATCTATTCAAGGCATGCACCTCATTACAGACTTAGCAAATTAAAACACAAATAGGATTAGAAAAGAATAATGTAACAATCTCCCACTACGGTCCCTAGAGCATTAAGTCATAAATTGGGTTTGCATTAAATTGTGCCTGCAGTATTGAATTCATGGAAAGAGCTGTGGGCTGGAGATAAACCATGCTGGGCTACTCACCAACTTTGGCAAAGCTATGTGTTTTCTGAGACATGCAGTAAATTTGTTATAATATAACAGGTCCACAAAAAAAAAAAATGAGCACTTCATATCTTAATTTAAAAAATGTCAGTGTCATGCCGTATGAGGCCCACAAAGATGTAAATGCAGACAAAATCCATGTGTGAGATAGAGCTATATTACCTACTTAAGTTTAAAGCCATTTCACTAAATGCACTGCTTAATACCAGATACATCTAAAACAAAACAAAACAAAACTCAACACAGGGGTTTTAATGATTTTTTTTTTTGCTTTGGTTTTTATTTTTGCTCATTTGTTTGATTGATTTTGCAAAGCAAGAAAAAAGGAGAAAGCAAACCATCCTCTTTAGAGAACACGTGTGGACTTTTAGAATACCCAGAAGAATGTTCCTTTTCATTCCACGTGAAGATCACACCTTAGCTATTCTGGCTAATCAATCAAAAAATACATAGAACTCATTTTAAAAAGCAAATTAATATGGTTAAATCATTTTTTTCACATGATGCAGGCTTTGAAAAACACTCCACTACAAAGCATGTTCCTTCTGTTCAAGTTTACTCTCTTGGGTTTGTTTCCTAATCCCCGGGACAAGAGAAGCTACCTCAGGTGATAAGGAAATGGCTCTGATTATTCTGTGGCATCCATGCCATGTGCCTCTGTCCTGGAGTTAATTCTTATCTGTTGCCTCTTTGCAAATGGGCAGGACAACTCTGCTCACATGCAGAAAGCTAGTTGTTGGTCCTTGTTTTTTCAATGGCATTTTTCAAGTGCAGAACACAATTTATTTTCTCTTCCTTTTCCTTGACTTCCTAAGACTGTTAAGAGAATTAAAGAAAATAGACATAAAATGCCAAGGAGATAGTAGGTGCTGAAAAATGTTAGTCTCCTGCTCCTACTTCGTCACTGAGTGTAGGTCATGGAAGTGAAATTGGCAAGGTGTCCCAGCCTCACTCGTTCCCCCAGTGGAAGTCTAAGCACCTGTGCTCAGTGGTGTGCAGGGACTCTCCAGCTCTCTAGTGAGATATTTCTAGACCTCCCTGCTGGGGTAAGTCCAGGCCTCCTTTTCCTCTACTGTTTCTTTCCCCTTCCTTGCTCCTGGGCTGCCAAGCTCTCGCTCCCATCCCTGGTAGCTGTCCTGGCCTCCAGACAATGGGTTTCTACATCACATTTAGCAGCGGACAGTCTGTTTGAACCTGCGTTCCCTATTTTTAAAAGCTTGTTTGAAAGTCTAAATGGCTCCCATTTTGGCTTTAGTAAGACAAATATGGGCTAAAACACGCGCTGCCCCTTAAGCATGATGGATACTCGGGACGGGCTGAAGTTTCCCATAGCCAAAGTCTGGCTTCTCCTAGTGGCAATTTTTTCTGCCATGTTATTTATGTGGTGGTTTTTACTTCTAATTACGGCTCATCATGGCTGTTAGCGCTGAGCAGTAAGAGAGCAAACTGCATTGTACTGCCATTTAACTCGAGCCCATAAAACGGGTGATAAAGCTGTGGGCTTAAAAAACAAAACCAAACCAAAAAATCCCGTAACTTTCTGTGACAAGCTCACATCCGCTTCTGCCATTCCGAGGCTGGCAACTTTCACTGAGGAGACACATAGAGGCGGGTGACTCCTGAGGCCGGGGCACCTCAAATTTCAGCTCAGGCTTCACCTTTAAGTAATCCTTTATTGTAGACAAAACAACCCCGGGCCTCGGATATAATTAACACATGCCAGGTTTAATCAGAACCAGTGTACTTCGTTGTTTGGAAACTAATGAAAGCAAATACATGTTACTTAACACCGTAAATAATGAAAGGTCTTTTGTTGTTCTCAATTTTGATTACTATTTTTTGATGCTAAGAGGAATGCCACTTGGTGTGCGCGTAAACAAAAAAGATAAATGGCAGGGATGAGAATGAGTTGTCCATAATCTGATTAAAGCGATAGAGCTGGCTCCTAGGAGAACTGCACAGGGCTTAATGATTGGGTTGTTGTTCTTAATATGTCTAATGTTCACTCTTAAAGAAATCAAGAAAAATGTTCAGAGGTTCCTGATATTTCACCGTGGTAGTGGGCTGTCAGAGCTTCTGACAGGAAAAGAACGTTCTCTGTGGCTGGAGCACAATGTCCAGCCATGTAAGCTAATTTGCCCAAATGATATTAGGCGGCATTTTAAAACTTAAATCTGCTCCAGTTCGCTCTCTCTGCTGGCAGAGCCATCAGGGACGAGGCAAGGATGGGGTTGGTTTTGCTGAAGGTGTGATGTGGTAAAACAGCTATGAAATGCCACTTTTCTCTCTCTTTAGTTAGTTCTTTTCCTTCCTGACAAAATGCTTCCAGATTTCAGTTAAATGCCTGCTAGTATCTGGATAATAAATATATGATTTAAAAGCCTGTGTATATACTAGCCCATTAGGATATTAGAGAGAAAACTTAGACTCATTGTTGAACTCTGCAGAGCTCATTTTGGTTGAATGTAACAGTTTGACCTCCCTTACTATAGTGTGAGTTTCTTTGCTGTGTGAGTGTGTGTATGGTAGTGTGTTCATGCAACAATTACTCGTAAGGAAGTGTGCTGCAAATTCAAATCAGTCTAACAAACTCTTAGAGAGGTCTGATTACATGCATTGTGCTTTGCCTCCAGTCTACAGTCACCATGCAGGAGCTTGTAGATTGCCTAATAAATTTTACGATTACCCCAGTGACATTCGGTCATTAGGATCTTTGTTGCCTTTGGAACTCCAAACTGGACAATTGGATTCCAGATGGACTGGAATTGAGCTATTCTGCTTATTTTCAATCAGGAACCCAAATGATTTTGAATACTCACATTTCAATTCAACAAATATATATATTGATAGTCTACTGCGTGCTAGTGTCTCATTTTGCAGATGAGAAGCTGAGGTTCACAGAGGTTAAATAACTTCCCCAAGACCACTAGCAGAGTGGCTGGTCAGTAGCTTAGCCCCAACTCTAAATAAAACCCACCGGATTCTCAAGTCCGTGCTCTTTCTACCACCGTATGTGTCTAAATCAATGGTTACCCTTCCATGTTTCAACAAATATTAAATGTCTCCGACTGGTCTCTTGATAGTGCCCATGAATCTGATAGAAACAGGCAGCTGACCCCTTCTCAAGCCAGGAGAAGCAGCAGCTGGCAGGGGCTCGGCCAGCTTGCTCCCTGCACCGTGGTGGGTGGGGTGTTTCAGAGTAATTCTCAGTTCCCCGTGTGTCTTCTCTTTCTCTCGCAGGCCAGCCTTTGGCTTCGGTCCCTTTCCAAGCCTAGCAGACTGAGACTGGATTCCCAGAGACACAGGGAGGATATCGGGTGGAAAAGAAGACAGAGAGAGAAAGAGCATTGGCAGGGGCATGGTGCAGAGAGCTGATTCTCTTCTTGTCTTTTCCAACCCTTTTCCTTCCCTTGCTGGCCCATGTTAGGGCCATGTTGTCACACATTGGCACCCTCACCTGAGGGCAGGGAGAAGAAATGAAAGGAGAGGAAACAAAAATCAAAGCTATGTTGTTTATTAGGCTTCTGGTTAAAAAAACAAGATGGGGAAAGAGGTCGAAACTGAGCTGCTTTCTCTTAGAAAATGCCGGCAGTAATTTTAGTGGCAGGTTTTTAGCATCTGAATGTATCAGCTGAAGTATTTGAATATAATGAGCTGGAGTGGAGAAAGCCCCAGTCTAAGTGGCATAGTCGGAGTGACTTTGGGCAAGTCACTTCACCTCTCTGACCCTCAGTTTCCTCTTCTGTGTCAGGTGCACATCAAGCCAGACAATCCCTGAGATTTCGCAGGAAAGCAGCGAGGCGCGGGGCAGTGCACTTGCGCTGGAGTCAGCTCACTGGCTTGAATCTTAGCTCTGTGGCTCAGTTCATGCAGGCGCTGTGTGACCCAGGTTGAGCTACTCAACTTCTCTGAGGCTTAGTTTCCACCTCTGTGAAATGGGGTTAAGGTATCTACATCAAGGGATCATTAAGAGGCTTTGCTTGGTTAATGCACAGACAGCTTCTGTGTAAGGCATTTTTCCAGGACCAAGAAGAAAAACAGGGGAGTGGGGTGCTCTGAAGGTGAGTGAGGGGGACAGCTGGTTTATGAAGAAGTTCAGACTGGGAGAGAGGTAGCCTTGGGGTGGGATGGAGGGGCTCTCGGAGACCCTTCTTAAGGGAGGAGAAAATGAAATAACTCTAAGTAGCAGGACAGAAAACAGGATGTGTTGGTGGGGACGTTGCCTTGGGGGAAGAAAAAAAAATCTCTGAACCCTTGCCTTTTTGCTTACTGCTTTTCATTTCTTAATTCTTTATTTATAATGAAGATGGGAAGGTTTGCCGCTTTGACAGTTCCATTTATTTCTCCCATTTTCACCTAAAACAATACAATGAACCGCAATTATTCCCACCCTGGTTTCAAGTACAGCTGGATAAATGTCAGTATTAATTAAACATGTTCTGTGTGCTCTGTGCGTGTCTGTTCTGTTTCTCTGTCTGTATCTCTCTTTCTCTGCCACCATCATCCCTTTCTCCTTCCTCCTTCCTCCTTCTCCATTGTCCGCCCTCACAGCTGGGCACAGGAAACACTGAACGGGGACCCAGTTGAACTGAAGGGGCTGAATCCATGACTGGGAACCAGGTGCATGAAGAAGCCCAGCACAGCAAATGCTCCCCAGAAGGACACACAGAGACACCTAAGGAAGGAGGGAAGACACCTGTCGTGCCCAGGTTCACTCTCCAGTGCCTGCAGGTCACCGGAGGCTGCCCTAGCTGCTCCTGCAGGCAGGGAAGCTGAGCTGTCCCTCTCAGTGCCAGGCAGCCGGCAGAGGATCTTGCGCCTGAGCAAGGGAAATGAGATGGCTCCCATGCTTCAGTTCTCCCCGGGGTTCCTCCTCTGGTGTCACTCACCCGTGTAGCTGGGGCTCTGTGGACACACCATGTCCCCATAAGGCAATAGGAGCTTTCTTTTCATAGTCATGGTCAAATACTTATATGTATTTAGGATTTGCTTCTATAGGATGTTTTTGTAATTCAAATCTATTTCCAAAATACATCTGGATCTCTTTTATAAGTAAACACAACAAAAAAACAGCATGATAGAGGAAGACAGTAGAACTGAAATTACTGAAAAGGAGCAGAGGAATTAGATGTTACCAGACATCTGCGATGAGATCATTAAAACAGCTAGGCATGGCTCTGAGCTAAGGCAAAAGGGAAAATCCGGGGTGACATAGTTCATATCATCTGACAAAATAAAGCATGCACGTCTTTTGTGCAGAGCCACACTGTTTCCTGGAACAAACTCAAGGAGGAATTTATTGCCTGGGTTCTTAAGTGCACGTGGGGTGACCAGTTGAACAAAGCTTTCAAATAGAGTCTTGCAAAATGACAAAGTATGTGACGTGAAATACTGACTCTTTCCGAAAGGATGGCAGAATTAAGATTACAGAAGCAGACCCAAGTCACTACCTTTTAAATTGGACTTAACACCATCATTTTAAAAAATAACCACTTTTAACACAATTTTTTCTTATATCAGAAGTAATACTTATTGTATGAAATTTGTAAAATACATATTTAAAAGAGAGAGAGAAAAATCTATAACCCTACCATTCATTAACCACTGTTATCATTTTAATGTCATCTTTCCACATTTTTGTCTGTGCATGGACATGCATGTCTATTTTACAAAGAAATATTTAGGTGTAGTAATTTACAAAGAAATTACTATATATAATTATTTAAACTTTTTAAATTTAATAATATACCATGAATATTTCCCATTCTATTAAGCATCTCTGCAATATTACTTTGAATGCTTGTGATCTTGTATTGATATTAATACTACAGAATATATCAGGAATATGTTCTTACAATATATTTAACCAATCCCCTGTGTACTAGATATTTGGGCTTCTAACATCTTATTCTTTTAAACAACTCTGTGTGTGGTGGCTCACACTTGCAATCCTAGCACTTTGGGAGGCTGAGGCAGAAGGATCACTTGAACTCAGGAGTTTGAGACCAGCCTGGGCAACATAGTGAGACCCCATCTGTATAGGAAAAAAAAAAAATTAGCTGAGTGTGGTGCACCAGTAATCCTAGCTACTCCAGAGGCTGAGTTTGAGGACATAATGAGCTATGATCACATCATTGCACTCCAGCCTGGGTGAGAAAGCAAGATCCTGTCTCTAAAATAAATAAATAGATAAATAGATAGATAGATGGATAGGTAGATAGAAGGCAGGTCTAGTCCATTCAAGGCCAAGGTGTCCCAAAGGTCAATGAATTATTTGCCCAGTGAATTGTGGACATTCTGTACTTTTTGTACTTTGCCAGACAGGAAGGAGGAAGCAGTACCGAGACCCCATAGTCCTGGTTTAAAGAGCATTCTGTGGGCTGCTTAGTGAAGGGAGTGGAATCCTTGGCTTCTGTCCCATGACCCTGCAGCCTTGGAGCAGGAGGGAAGCAGAGAAGACAGAGCACGGGGATCACTGTGAAGGCAGACAGGGAGGGGTTCCCAGGGGCCACGATTAGAGCCCTAGTATTTCTTGAGGGGAGTAGGCCCTAATTTCTCTAGATGTGCTTCTCTACCTCAGTGTCTGCCACATGTCAGGAGCACAGTGGCCCCCACAGAGAACGGATGTGGACACTCTTGCTTGTAGTGAGTTTGTTGCCTCCCAGGAGGTGTGTGGCATTCGGAAGTAGTTCTCTTTCTGCATGGTTCCTCAGAAGACTTGAATATGCTTTGTGATCCAGGCACCAAAATTGCAATTCCCTTCAAAGAGCCACACAGATACATGACCTTCCATTCCATCAAGTGCTCTCTATGCATGGAAATCCCCAGTTAACCTCAGACAGGCGAGAACTGATAATATTTTGAACACTGATAAGAAAGAATTTTTCTGGAAAATGTGGTATGGTAGCAAACACAACTGAAAAATGCCCCCAACATGTCTTTGTGCATTTGTACACATCCAATAACCTCACTCTTAAGTACACATAGATAGAATAAATATTTAATCATTAAATATCCGAAGGTATTGTAATCCTATTCCAGTACTATTCTTTTTCCCTAAGTGTTTTTTTTTTTTTTTAATTTTCTAGATTGTGCTTCAACCCCAAAGGACATACCTTTGAAAAAATACTCCATTAGAGACACCGTTGGAACAACTTTTATTTAATATTATTCATTAGTGTGTTTTAAAGTGGACCTGAAAGAAATGCTTTTTGCTAAAGTAAAAATATACCACTTTCTGTGATCTAATTGTGCAATTGGTTAAAATCTCTATCTATCTGTTCAAAGGGAAACTTGGTTTCAGTGAATTTGTTTTTAATAAAAATGTGTTATCTATGATAAATATATTTCACTTTGTTCAAATGGATTTGATTGGGAAAACATATTGAGCAGAAGTACTGGTAGAGCTTAATTTCATTGCTTTGAGAAAACGTATTGAATGCTGGTTTGAATTAAATTCTATTTGTTTTAATAAAAATGTATTGGCCTGAGTGTACATATATTTGTTTTAGTGGCAGTGCATTGGATCCAATAAAACTATATTGGCTTCACTGCTTATGTCTCCTTTTCAGTGAAAATGGATTGAATGGGAAACCAAAATAGGCATGAAGCAGCCAGCCCCAAGGTCTTTGTTAGTGAGAGTATCCAAATAAGCTGGGAGGGAGGGGGGTTTCCGTAGACTTTATATCAAAACACGCTTTTAAATTTAAATACACTTTACTATCAAGGACGCATATGTGAGACTGAATTGCCACCATAAACAATGCAATTTTCTGAAGCAGCCCTTTCCATAGAGAAGTTATGGGGCCGTCCAGAACACCAGAGGAAGAAATTCTATGACAGCTCCGAGTAGGTTTATCAACATCCCTTAAGCTTTATAAGGGCCTCATTGCTTCCAATAAGATGCTGTCTACCGAGCATCCCTAAGTCCCTTAAATGAAGAGAAAAAGGATCATGGGTAGATCCCCCAGGAAGGTGCTGGCCCAACAGCTTTGAAATCGGTCTGACTTTGAACTGGTTAAAAAGGGGGAAGGATTGAAACAAGTGATACCCTGAGACGCGTATCAGAATTACTAGACTTCCCAAAGACTATAGACCCTCAGAGAGGAATCAGGTCCCAAGAGGGAGTTGACGCTGGTACTGCTGTCTAGAAAATGGCAGCCTGTGCCAAGTGCAAGGTCGTGTTGTGTAGCTGTATGTGGCCTCCAGGTACCCAGGCCACTCCTTTGCATAGGTGCCCTGATCCAAAAACCAAAGTTAAAATATTGGGGGTTAATAATAATATTGGCTGTTATTCCTACATAACAGTCTCTCTGTTAAGAGAGTATGTGCTCTGAATTGCTTTTTTACCCCAGAAGATGAACTTGATCTGATTCTTCTACCCAGTTTCATTTAGCCTTGATGAGAAATAAATGCAAACATTACTTTCATTAACACCTTTGTTCCAACTAAATGTGCTAACAAGCTCTAGACTTCCACCTTCCCACTAATAACTGCTAATCCTCAAGTTGTACCATTACCAAGGAACTCTAAGCCCTTGCTATGTAGTTGCTCATTTTTTGAATGCCTGAATTATCACAAGACCCTACAAGGTTAAGAGAGGAAAATTGATTCACAGATTTTTTTTTTTCCTGTGGAAATATTTCCAATTATATCCTGGAAGTCAAGAAGAAAATGGACTTTGCGATAAAGAGATTTGCTGTGCTGTCCTTGGAGATGTGGGCTTGTGGCCTTGGGGGACAGCAAGTGGTTCACTTTGTCAGAATGTGGTATTGATCCATCACATTGTATAAATATGATGTGCAGTGAGATGATTCCATGAATTTCCAGAAGATGAGTGGGGAACTGAGACAGAGAAGGTAGGCAGCTAATAAAGGGTCTGTCACTAAGTGAGTCACCATTGTGGCCAACTAGAACTTGATCCTGCTATAGAAATCTTGGAGTCCATGTAGAACCTGTGTCTTAGAGTTAGCCACTCATGGGGCAAGGGAGCTGCTGTACTTATACATCAATACATGCTTACACATCAATTCCCATCCTCCTTCATTGAGAGCTGCCCCTGGGAAGCATTAATTCTCTGGTGCATCCAGCCTGCCAGGCGAGCAGGCACAGTGGGCTCTGACCACCAGGAAAAGCCTTAAGGCAAAGAATGCACTTGAAAGTGGCAAGGTTGAAGGTAAGCACAAGGCACTGATAAGGTCTGCTATCCTATGAAGCCCATTTTACGTATGAGTAAACTACAGAAGAAAAGTAGAGGTTAAGTGGTTTTTCTGGTGACAAGCGGCTAATAAGCAGCACAGGCAGAATGCAAACCTAGCCTCCGCCTCACCTGAAAGTCAATGGCTTAACCATTTAGCCACACTGCTCTGGCTGTGCTATTCAGCTGAGGAAGCTGTTATGCTTCCCAAGATTACAAAACCCTGTTTTGAGGGCGAGGGGCTGAATATCACAGGTAGGAAATGGTCCCTGGAATTGCTATACTGCTGAAGCTCCTGCCTCTAGGAGTGATCTGTCCATCTTAGGCTAACTTGAATCTTAGTATCCAGGTGTTTGTTTACTGGGCGCTAAACTCAACTTGCCCTATGGTATATCATTGATTAATAGTCAATTATAAATGACTACACGAACATATGTTCTTGGGTCGTTTTCAGTGAGCCAGGGGCCAGCCAGTGAGCCAGCTTCTCCGGCCCCCGTGTCGTTTAGCAGTCAGTCCACCCCTCTTCCATGTTCATCCTTCTGCAATCAGCTTTTCCAATTCAGCCGCGCTTGCTAGCTGCTGGCTGCTTTGTAAAGTAAGCTATGATGACTTTGCGCTATAAAATAAAACAGCAATCCTCACAGCTGTTTTGATTCCATTTAATGAAATGGTGGTGACATCTGAATGTCAAAATCGCAGAGAGGCGGACGGGTTTTTGCGGTTGCTGAGAGGAGAAAGATCAGTATTATTCCCCAGGCTAATATCTCATATGACAATCCCGAGTTACCATTGTTCTGTGTCAGTCTGTGGTCTCTGCCAGGCTCCCTCTTACCAGGGAGAAACTTCAGGCATATTAACGGACTTCTAGTTTTTTCACTACCTATAAAATACAGCGGGGCAGCGTGGGTGGAGAGGATGTATACAGTATCGTGAAGATTGAGAGAATTGTTTCAGTGGAAGGAAGCACACAACTAACAGTTAATGTATGTGTCATCCCGTCAGAAAGTACTGGAAAAATCTTTGGTTTCTCCTTCCCTGTCACACAGAAAGTGGAGAGAGCAATGCCGGGAAGATAGCAGACAGCAAACATGGAGGCAAGTCAAGAAGCCAGCCTCATCCTCAATCAATTATGCCAGAGTATTATCAAATCAATGAATTCACAGTGTGAACGCTCACGGCAGATGGACGAACACTTGTCGGCTATCTAGAGCCGCGAGAGAGTCAGATTTATTTTCAAAGCTTGTTTGTCTCATTTCTCCTGCCTGGTGCTGGAAGGCAGAGCATGCAGCTGTGATTTTTCAAATGTAAGAGATCTCCAACTATTTTATAGCGTGTGAGATTGGGCTCCGCGCGAGCTAAACTCTCTAGGACTGCTGGCTTTTTTCTCCTCAGAATTAGGACAACGGAGTTCAGGTTAAACAAGGGCACTCTCTCTCTCCCTCCCTCCCTCTCCCTCTCCCCTGGCCCCTGCAGTTCTCAGCAATGGAAGAAGGAGGAGGTTGGATCTTTCCATGACTGGCCTCCCGGACTTGCCTATGATGCCATGATCTCAGAGATGGGCCACACAGGAAGAGAGAGGAAGCTTCTCTCTGGGGTGTAGCCTGCTAGGACAATTGGCCCTTAGCACATGGAGGTGTCACCAGTGGTTATCCGGTGGTGCTGTCACCCCTTCCTGCCACCAAGGGTTCCAGTGTTTTTTATTCTGAGCTGATCAAGGAGAAAAGGGAGATCACTCTGAGTCAGAAACGGTAACTTCACAGCATTTGCCGTCCAGTTCCAGAAACCATTTTTCAGGGTCCTTCTTGAAGGAGAAATCATCATCCTCATTTTGTGTATTGGGCGAAGTGAAAGTTCACTTGCAGTCTTAAAGTCAAACACAGAGTCAATGAACAATCCGGGTCTAAATTCACAGCTTCCTGACCCCCGTGTGTGCTCAAGCCTTGTTAGGCAAATTCTAAGTACCCCAGGGCAGAGTGAGTTATGCGTCTCCAGGGATGTGTGCCTCAGTTGTTCATTCATTCATTCTTTTTTTTTTTTTTTTTTTTGAGGGGGGGTCTCACTATGTTGCCCAGGCTGGACTCAAACTCCTGGGCTCAAGTGATCCTCCTGCCTTAGCCTCCTTAGTAGCTGGGACTACAGGCACACACTCATTCATTCACCCATTCAATCAGTTGGTCAGCAAACCTTAGTTAGGCCAGAGGTTCTCAACCCTATCCCACCACTAACCAACCAGATCAGACTTTCTGGATGATTCTGTCATGCAGTCAATGTTGAATCACTGTGCCAGGCATTGCCGATACCATGGTGCATAGAACATTGTCCCTGTCCTCATGATTCAGGGTGACAAAATGAGACAAGTGCCACAACAGAAGTAAACTCAGGCTTTTGATAGAGGCAGAGAGAGGCAGGCCCAACCCAGATAGGGCAGGGAGAAGAAGGCGTCTGCCATGACTGGCGGGAGGAGCTGACACTGAGCTGATTTCAAAGAAACAGCAGGGACTCTCAATTATCTGGTCCAAGAATGGAGAAGGTAGCCTGTGCAAAGCCCTGGAGAATCTACAAGGAGCCTGCTGTAGCCAGTGTGTACAGTCAGGTCAGAGGGGGAGGTGGGCATGTGGGGTGAGAGGCGAGCTGTTCCCCACGATGGAGGATTTGGTGGTGCGTGCTGGAAAGTGGAGCCCATGTTTTATGGAAAACCCTTTGAAAAGACTGTGGAGATCAGATTCCAGTTTTAGAAAAAGCATCCTGGCAGCTGGGGGCTATGAACAGTTATAGACTGAACAAACCAAGGTCATTAAAATTTGCCACTTTTTCCAATTAGGGTTCAGATTTGGCTCCTGGGGAAAAAAAGATAGATGGTAAAGCTTTATTGAAAAAAAAGAATTGCCATAAAACTCCCATTGGGTTGTTTTAGGCAAAAAAAAAAATATATATTTTTTAATTGAAACACTAAATTTAGTATTGAAAAACGAAACGTTTTGCTCCAAATATATATGTTTTGGGGGTCATACACACACATATGTATTTGTTTGATTCTCTAAACAAATGACTTCAGCTTGGGCTTTTTGGGGTGTGATGGTGTTTGCTGAGCCCTGCTAGCTTCCACCTTCCAGCTGAAAGGACAGTTCTTTGTAGGATTAATTAAGAATCCAGTTTCTGGGGTCGGAGAAATCTGGGTTTAAATCCCAGTTCTGCTCCTTACTAAGCTGTGGAACCTTGAGAAATTTACTGTGTTTCTCTGCACTCAGATTCTTCATCTGTAAACCAGGCTTGTGATAGCACCTCCCTCCCGGGCTAAACAAGGAAACGCGTGTCAGTCCATGTGCACACATGTGAGGAGCTTAGCACGGAGTCTGGCATATTGGGAGCACTCAGAAATGGTAGAAGGAGCCAAAGGGCAAAAGACCAAAAGCAAATGACTCAGAAAGAAAATGTGACGATCCACCAAGTGACCCCTATTTCTATTTCATTCCACTCTGGCATGATCTAGCAATTTTTTTTTTTTTTTTCCAAAAAGGGAAAGAAACTCTTGGTCATTGTGTGGGTCAGAGTCTTTCTAACCAGTCATTATAAACTTTGTGCAGAAGAGCTGTATGAACCTGATGATTTCTGCTCCAAGCTGCTGAACTAAAATTCGACTTGCAAAATGACCCGCCTCTGCTCTGGCGACTCTCGCTTGTTCTGAAGGCAGGGGAGAATTGGCTCCTTCGCTTATGATATCTACAGTAACCCATCAGCTGCTGAGCTGAAGGATGTGTTCAGCACTCCCCTTTCCCCTTTAATATGCCATTAAATCAAATACTCTATTAGCAGAATTAGTTCATTCAGTGTCTGCACTGAAACGTCCTGCGAATTGCGTGATGTCTTCGTAAATGGCCCTGCACTCTGGGGTCTACTTCAGCAGTTTATATCCTGCGGAGGAGGGCCGAGCTGCCCAAGGATCCGACTGCCTTCCTCTAAGTGAAATATTATGGCTTCCACAAAGGATAATTATTTGGATCATTTTGCCATGTGCAGACCTGGCGAATTCCAAACACCGTCGATCAGGCTCTGGCCCAAAGCCTGCTGTCCTCACACCTGCAGCCAGGACCTGTCTTGGCCACCGGCTTCCGCCCTCCTCAGCTTCTGTGCTCTGCATAGGTCCACTCTAAAGACTGGTGCCAACATGCGTGCTTATGCTGAGAGTTAAAACATGGAGAAATTCCCTTCCCCAAAGAAGTCAGAGTAGGAGCCAAGAGCGTCTCCATTTTTGTATTCTCTAGCAAGAGCTGTGGGTTGAAATCAGCATCTGTACTTCTATTCTCTCTGACTTACACTGTCACCCAATGCATGTGAAAGCAGGCGACGACAACTGCTGTGCCTCTGTCACAATAATCTCATGCTCTGAAAATTAGCAAGGATCTCAAGCACGCAATGTCACATTCAGCTCGGGCATGTTGCGCATCAGCAGGATTCTTCATCTGCCAGGGCCTGGGCTGCTGTGGGCACTCAGGCTGCTTTCCCTGTGTGCCAGGTTGGATTGAGTCAAGGTGCATTTAATCTGCTAAGCTCTCTCTTCCTAAAGCAGAAAGCCAACATGTTAGGGGAGTACTTGTTCCCGTACCAGGTAAACCTTACAATCGTGTACTGGTAAATGTTGAACCTTTTGTTTTGGGTGGGGAGCAAAGCCCGGTTTGCAGTGTTTGCCAATTTGTCACTATGGCTGATTTCAGGCTACCAGCATGACATTATTGAATGCAGAGTTGGGAAGAAATGTTTGTAACACCCCCATTACATAGTATTTCCATGAAAATAAGCTCTAGAGCATTATGTAATAGTTAAATATAGTAAAATGATTAGGATGGGATGAGTTTTGAATATTCATTACCTTTTAAAAATATAATGCACTTAATTGTAAGTCTGTAAAATGTAACTTTTAATAATGACTGTGTTTAATAACTGACTTGGAAAATTCTTCAAAATGTAACAATTGGCTTTCATAACCTAACATAAGGCAGCTCCAGCACACCACTGGGTTTCAGAGTGTAAAACGATCTCTCTCCGTTACAACCCGGTCCAGTGCGGGTGTGTGGCACTGGCTCTCCACATGGTGATTCAGGGACCCAGGCTCCCTCCAAATTGAACCTCCATTACCCACTAAGGACCTCAGAGCCCTTCACTTCCAGCCGGGAGCTGGAGAAAGGGCACAGAGGATCTCACATGGGTGTTTTTTATGGGCCAGGCTTGGAAATGGTTATTTCACTTTTATCCGTATTCCATTGGTTGGAATTCTGTCACGTGGCCACACCTACTGGCAAGGGAGGCTGGGAAGTACCATCTAGCCATATGCCCAAGAAAGAAAGGAAACGGGGTGGGTGGGCATCCAGCCCCATTCTGTGGCAGCACTAAGATGCCCCCCTCACTGCTGATGTCAGGAAGCAGGTAGACTAAGGGGGAAGACCACGTTTCCTTATTAAGCATTCAAGAGTTTAATACGCATGGACAATGAAATTAATTGTTATGAAGTTGGCAATTAATAGGATTATACTCATGCAAGGACTGGGTTAAATGTTATTTCCCATTACTGATGGGGCAGGTTGCTGTGGCAGTTGCATGGGCTGGTTTTTCTAAGCTCAACGGCCCATCCATTCATCCATCCACGCTTCCAGCAAATCATTTTTCAGGCCCTGTGTTAGCTTCTGGGGATATGGAGGTATTTAGGAGGTGCTCATAGTCTAGTGAGGAAGAGAAATCTGAAAGCCAAGGTTAAGATATGTGCTCTAACCAAGGGGAGAGCAGCTAAAATTCTGGGAAGTTAAAAAACTTCTTGAGGAGGAGATACTTGATGTGGTATCTATACTAGATGGATGCATGGGTAGAATATTCTAGGTATAGAAGGGGAAAGACATTCCAGATAAGGGAACAGCTTGTGCAAAGGTCCAGAGGAGTGGCAGAGTGTTGCATGTTTCAATGTGGCAAGAGCTGGGGCTGAACAGATTGGTTTATGTCGAATTGTAAAGAGCTTTCTATGGAGTGCACAGGAGTCTGGAATTCACCTGAAGGCCCGTGCTTCTCACACAGGGGACATGTCCTGCCAGGGGTCCCCAGTGGTATGCCAGGAGGTATGGAAATATACATGAAAACCCTCTTTATAGCCTCCCTTGATGGTAAACAATTCAAAATGGTTTTTGGTAAGTTATAGAAAACGGTTCTTTCCATCTCAATGGACCGATGTCTAGTCCTGACTCAATCCTGTGGTCAGTGTAATGTGATGTTCTGATGGGCTTCGGCCGAGTCACATGCTGCCCGCCCTGTGCCTGGCGGGGTCAGTGCCCTCCCACAGCCCAAGGGCAAAGAGAGGGGAAGGGGCGGTTCTCTAGAGGAACATCCAGACACGGGACCCAAGAAGGGGGAGCGGCTGCCAGGTAGCCGGGGCAGCTTACTGCTACAAGTGAAAAACAGCAGTGGACAGCTGTCCCTAGAACTGCCATTTGCAATGGAGAGCGATCCAGGTATGAGAAAGTAAAACATCATGTTCTTTCCATTTTCAGTTCTTGGAATAATGGGAGAAGCAGCAGAGTAAGGAGAGGGCTGCGTTTACTGGAGGGTGCTGGCTGGGAAGCTGGGGTGAAGCTGGAGCGCCGATCCCTCCTTCTCCAGCCCTTGAAATACAAACCGACGCCCCCTCCTGTTTCCTCTCAGGCTCCTGGCCTGGGCAGCGCCTGGGCAAAGCCAGTGGCTTCACTGCGGTCACTGTCATTATGCCAAGTCACGAACCCACAGGGCTGAGCCAGGAAGACCGCAGAGCAGATAAGCCAAGCTGGGAATGTAAGCGTCCTCAACCTCACTCACATCCTGCCTCTAAAATGGCTCAGTGGGCCCCACAAACCCCGGGGCAGACCCTGCCATGCTGCTCCTGGGGAAGAACCCACAGCCAAGCCAAGGCCACTGTCCACAGGCCCTGGGCCCCACATGAGGGCTTTATCTATGAGGCCTCTTTGTGGTGGGTGTGGTAGGAAGAGCAAGACTCTGAAATCAAACAGGCCAAGTTGGAATCCCAGCTCTCCACTCTACACTGTGGGTCTGGGGCACGTGGCTTTACCCCTGAACCTCAGCTCATGGGGATGGCAATGCTTACCCTTCACGGCTGTGAAGTTGCAACAGGATACACAAACAAAGAACCTGACCCAGGGTGTGGCACAAGGCAGGTGCTGGGTACATGCCAGTCTGCTCACTAATGCAAAGGTAGACACTTACAAGTGACTTGCTATGGATGCCCAGGGTCTTCCCTGGGATTAAACATTAGCTCATTTAATCCATACCATGGTCTGAGAAGGGTCTTGCTGTTATCCTCACCTGACAGATGAGGAGAGGGAGACTCACAGAGGTGGAAGCGTTGTCCAGGCTTACACAGCTAGTGAACAGAGAGCTGGGATTTGAACCCAGGAAGTGGGTGGCAGGGGAGGCCAAGGGAGAACAGATTCTCCACGAGGGCAGAGCAGCTGGCGATGACACCTAGGAAAGGGATTAGGTCTCTTCCCCACCCAGCGTTGGGTGCCACTGGAGCAGCCACCCTTTGAAAGTACAGCCTGCTGCAAATCGAGCTGCAAGTTTCTGAAGAAGGAATGGTCCCAGGCTGAGCGGAGCCCGGGAAGCAAAGCAGGAGTGTAACGGTGCAAAGCACCTATTACAAATTTACAGCTACCATCTCATTTTAGAGCCTTCATTTTTCAGTGTAAAAACGCTACTGCTCCTGCCACCAAACTATGAAACGGACAGAATAGTGCCGTCAGAAAGGGCCATCCTTGAAGATGATGCTGTAAAACTCTCCAGTGGGGAAAACCTTCTTAGCATTAAATTACTTCACTACCTTCCTTTCCTCTCGCTTCACATCAGAAGCGCTCCTGAATTCATGCTGGAAAATGCTGAAGGCTGAGCCAGGCACATTCTGGAGATTTCTCCTTGGGAGCCGGTGTTGTGTTGGTAGAGAAAGGTCTCTTGGACATTTGCAGCTGGGGTGGGGAGCCATGGAGGAGGCCACCAGGAGCACAGACTTGATGTACCCCTGGTCTTCAGTGGCCTCTCATCCTACACAAAGTGAAAACCAAGGTGACAGCAAAAGGTGGCAAACCTACTGTCAAAACCAGATTGGCAATTTCTTGCCATTGTAGTGATAAATTGCTACACTGGCTGAACTAAAAATTGTAATAATAATAACAATTAACATTTATGCAGCATGTACAATGCTCCAGTAAAATATTCTTTTAAGGTCACAATGTCCCTTTATCATTACATTGTCACAATCTATCTATAATAACAGCAACACTCGCTAACATTTATTGAATCATTACTGTGGTTACTTTATCTGCGTGATCACATTAATCTTCAAAACTTCACAACAATGCTTTGAGGCTGGTGTTTTTATTACTCCCATTGTACAGATAATAAAACAGGTTTACGTAGTTAGTGGCTGAGCTCGGTTGCAAACTCAGGTGTGTCTGAATCCGGGGATGTGGTTCTTACCCGCTGCAGACACTGCCTCTCAGAGAAGCCCAGAGCGATGCCCTTTCTCCTTTTATTTTTCTTCAGCACCTGATCATCCTAAAAGCACGTCTTCCTATGTGTGTGTTTTCTTTTTTCAGCCTGCAAGCTCGTAATTGCTTATTTGCATGGTGCATTGGTGTTGAGGGTGGGTCAAATGTCCTCTCCATATACCTAGCTTCATTTCACTCTAGGAGTTTGCTTACCTTCTCTAACATTGTCATGAGCTCTCTGGTGACCCCAGTTTCCCCTCTCCCCTTCATCCAGGACTTCACCTGAATCCTGAGCTACTGTGTAAACCTTCATCTACCTTGAGCAGGGCAATGGGGAGAGGTAAGTTTCAGGGAGCAGTGGGAGCTGGTCTTAGTCTTGGGTAAAGGGAGTGCTAAGGAGGGATGAAAGGGACAGGGAGAACTGACTTCCACCCAAGCTGAGATAAGAGGACTGAGACTTCCCCATGGTTATGCAGAGACAGCAAGACCAGGGATGGACCAGAGCTGCTGTGCGCAGGGTGGGTCCGAGTGGGGCTCCCACCTGCACCGGGGAAGAAGGCATACCATCAGCTCCGTTCCTCGGACCTAGAAAGATACAGGCTTTATTCTAAGAGGATCATATATAATTTATCATCCAAACCTGATACTTTTAGGAGTGAAAGGGGGTACTATTAACGAGGCAGAATAGAAGGGTAAAACTGGGGCTGTCCTAGGCAAACCAGATGTGTGTCACTCTGCTTTGTTTCCTTGCAAACTGATGTGAGAATACCACATCTGTGCCCTCCCTTGGCGTGTGAGGCTAGCCTGTCACTGAAGGGCTGCAGTTGAGGGCTGTAGTGAGTGGAAATCTAGTAACTGGCAGCAGGCACTTCACTGTTGGCTTTTTCCCCCCCAGTCTTTTAAAGGTGAAATGCTTTCTCTTGATACTGGATCATTTCTTCTGCATTACCAAGTTTTGTAGATTTACCTCTTGGAATCTATAAAGCTTTTGTGAGATTCTTACTTCAATTAAGTGAGGGATAATTAAGCAGCCTGCCAGCCTGCTGAGATGTCTATGAGTATCTGCGCACATACACATATAGAGATGTAATTTTGGTTACATTGGAATTATTTCCTTGTCTTCAGAATACTAATTGTAAACATGTGTTTATATCATTGGATAACTAGGACTTTCTTATTTCTGCCTAAGAACCTGACGTTTTTCTTTCTCTTTTATTAAAATTTATTTTTAAATTGGAAAAATAATATATAAATACAATACTATATAAAAGACTCAAACGATACAGAAGGGACATATGAAAAAATGTGAAAAATGCCCCTTTATACAACCCATACTCCAAAAGGCTCTCATTCCCACCCTCCAACAATTTAATAGTTTGATGTTTATCCCTGTGATCCTTTTTCTAGGTATGTGTAAGCTTAGCATGCAAAAAAAAAAAAAAAAAAATCTAAAAATCTTTTTTTAAAGTGCCTTCTCTCATACAAGTTTTATATTCTATGAAGAGAAAATCTGCTTACTCTTACTTCTCTGCAGTACTGCAAAGTTGCTTTTCTGAACCCCCAGACAAGTGTAACCCCATTTCCTCTTTGCCTTGTTGACTGAACGTGGTTTTTGTATTGCTAATGGTGTCTCCAAGGCCAGATGTGCAACGAAGGAAAGAGCCTGAGCTTTGGAGTCTGACTTGGGTTTGAATCCCAAGATCCCAGTTTAGCTGTGAGACTGTGGGTAAATTGTACTCAACCCTCCCCAGGGATCAAGGGCCAGGACTCTGGAGCCACGCTGCTGCCCAGGTTCAAGTCCTACTCCCCCATTGACCGTGGCTGGCTTTCAGAAGCTGCTTGACCTCTCAGTGCTCTGGTTTCCTCATCTGTGAAATGAGGATAATGACAGTGTCGACCTCTTAGGGTTGTTATGAGGACTAAATAAGTTAATTCTGGTGCACACATGGTGAGTGTTCAATAAGCATCAGTTGCTTTTTACTATACGCCTATGTGTGCAGAATTCATAGTTATGTGAGTCTACATGCAGGTAATAAGTATCCAGCCCGAGGAACACAGACAAATGCAATCAAAGCATTACACGCTAAGAAGACAGGACATCCTTAAAAATCTTTGCAGAAATTTTCATCACCAGGGCCTGCATGAGACACAGAAAAAATTCTGCTCGGACTCGGCACAGCAATAAGCCTCAGCCCCACCTTTGTCTTCCACCCCATAGATTCATTCTTTAGACTTCAGAGTCCCCTCCCACTGGCTCTTTCCTTCTATCTCATGGTCCCCCCCAGGTCAAGGCCACCATACCTCACACCCCTCCCACTAAAACACGGAACCACCCCTGCCCCTGCCCGGCCGCTCTCCCTTTCTTGAGGTCTACACCCGGCTCCTAAGCTGGCACTTGGAGCAGGTAACACCCACTAAGGAAGCTTTGCCTTAATTGCCTGCCTTGTTTAAAACAATGACATTCAAAATCCTTTGCCAAGGTTATCTTCAAACCCTTCCCCCAAACTAGTCTTCTCACTGTTCTCTAACTGTCTTCTGTAATCCCTGCTCTGAACCAACAACTTCAGGTTTCCAATGGGATGGGATCAAGATGTTGGAGGAGGATTGGGTGAGAAGATCTTTAAAGTCCTTTCCAGCCCTGGAGACCATCTGTAGACAGTCTACGAATCTATGAATAATAATCACTTAGCACTTCTTATGTACTAAGAGTTTTGTTAATTACCTTCATTTCATATTCATTAGATCATGCAATTCTCATAACAGTTTTATGAAGGAGGTAGTATTGCCATCCTATTTTACAGAGGGAAAAGCTGAGTTGCAGAGAAGATAGACTGTGGATCCAAGGTTCCCCAGCCTGGATGAGCAGGACTCGCATGCAGATCTGCGTGACACTGCAGCCCTCTCTGTGTTGGGGCTGCCAGCTGTGCGACAGCTGCCCCTCCCCAGCTTCCGGTAGCCCACATCAAACATTTCCAAGTCGATCCCCCCCCCACTCTCACCCCTGTGTTTTCTTTCTAATACATAAACAGATGAAAAATAAAATCCAAGCGGTTCTTCTCTAGGATGGCACACCAGAATCACCAGAGGACAGACACCTGGGTCCCACTAGACCTGGGAATCAGAATGTCTGCACATATGTATTTTAGAAGGTGCTCCCCAGATAGGAACCCCTGGTTAGAACTCTACCCAGGGACTGGCCAAGTTGAATCAATGGCTTGTATCTGGCCATTATTACCTGGCTTTGTTGAATTGCACTTAATCCTTTGGTTTTGGTAGAATCCTGAAAAGTAGATCCACAGCTCCATGTTTGCTAGAAATTTAAGTATTTTGACAGCACAGAAGAGTGGTGCATCTGGAGGTTTCTGGATCCTGCTATAACCAGACTTGCCTGTCCTAACACATGGATTAACTGCTTCCCGCACCATCATTTAACTTCTGCATAGTGACTGTCACCCAGAGCTTAACTCCCTGACAGCCAGGGAGTAGGAGGCAAAGGAAACCTTTTAATTTATAGTAAGTAGAGACCAGTTCCTTTTTTTTTTTTTTTTTTTGGCTCATTTAAAATGCTATGTGCACTTGAAGCAATAAAATCCTGTATAGTTTTCTCCTATAAAAAACTCAGGTATTTACCAAAATCCTAGAAAAATACCTATTTGTTAATATACCATAGTTCCCACAAGAGGTAAATATTTACAAAATTTGTTTTGGGCAGTGATGCTACAAGAATATTAAAAGGTGTTGACTTTATCATCAAGTGAATCCTTTTTTAATTTTTTTTTTTGTTATTGTTAAGATTACCATAGATTTGACAAGCTACAGCAGTAGGAAAACGACTTTGCTTTAAACAAAAGCCACCTTTTCTCCGCAAGAATAGAGTTACTAGGGTGGGAAATAAGGTTAATTTCAGTTTTATTAATAATATCTGAAATGAAATGATGTTACAACTCTCCCCTCCAACCTTGTAGTTAGGCAACTCGAATATTTATTTATTTCTCCTTCAGAGAAAATAAGCGAGGATATTACCTTTGAGCAACACACACATTTAATTAATGAATTCAAGGAAAATGATTCTGGCTGCATTCAAATCAGGCCGAAGCATGTAGAATTTAAGAGATCTGACCTTAAAAATGAAGAAAATATTATTGTAATTACTCCATTTGCTAAAAACAAATGATGTGGCATTTGAATTTAAGACTTCTATCAAAAGCAGTTGAGTGTCTCTAATCAGTTCGCACCTTTACATTTTAATGGAGTTGAGCCTGAGCCGTTGCATTTACAATTATCGGGGCTGACTTCATGCCTTTGAAATGACTTAAAAAGATTAGCATTCATGGATTATTTATTAGCTCCTCTTGAATGTATTTCCAGGAATGGAAACAACATATTGCATCAAAGTCTAGTTTCCAAGTTTAACTCTTTTAATTAACAGCGAGACTGCCCGTTGCTGCGAAAGGCATCTCTGAAGTCATAGGATGTTTTGCCATGCTTTTTCCTCCTCGTGTGTCTTTAGTAGTAGTTTTTGTTCCTTGCAAGCTCAGGGGGAACACTGGTGCCAGTCCTGGAGGCCGCCTGCGACGCCCTGCAAACACTATGGCTTGCAGAAAGCAGGCTGCTTGGGGAGGCAGCTAATCCCGGCCTGCTGTAGCTATCACTGATAGGCAACGCCTGTCTTGGTCTCGGCAGGGAACTCGGTGACACGGTGGCACTGGCAGTTTAACCCAAACACACTTTCTGCCTAGATAACAAAACTGTCACGCGTGAGTCCCTGACAGCAACCCCAGAGGAGCTCCAGGTTTGAGGCGGACTGGCGGCTCGTGCCCTATCTGCCGTCTGAAGTCCGTCATTGCCCGCCCAGCTGTGAATCTCACCTCCTCTGTCCTGGCAAACAGTCCGCATAGACCTGGCAGGCAGGCAAGGGACAACAGGCCTTGCAGGGAGGGCCTAGTGCTGCAGCCAGGTCAGCCCCTCATGTTAAAGCTAACAGAGGCATGCAAGGCCAATCTGGGGGGCAGCCGAGAGCCTTCCCAGAGAAAGCAGAATGTGAGGGAGAGGAGTAACTGCAGTGGGTGCCTAGGAAGAAAACGATGCCGGGGCCAGGATCCTGCAAGAATCTCCTCTGGAAAAGCAGGGGACATGAAAGCAAGGAAGGAGAGAGGATCACTGCAAGTTGGGATTCATTTTAGGAAACCCTGTTTCTGTGGGTGTTTTGCTTTACATCTGGTATAAGAGGTCTGAGATGCATTTTAAAGCAAATTTAAGTAATCAAAATTTGCCTTTACTAAGGTAAAAACGGATCCATGTTATTTAAAATATGGAACTGAAATGGGTGACCCAGTCAGGAAAATTATAATTGCTCTTCTTATTATAATTCTTACTAAGCTCAAGGAATAAAAATTGAGATGATGAAAAAGAAGTTTTGAAGATAAGGATTCCTATTTGGGATAAAATACAAACCAACCCAGAACTGATAAGAAAACTTTTGCCCTGGCTGACTTGATTTGTTGCTTTGCTCATCGAGAGTTCAGCAATCGCGTCATCCATTCACTCATTCATTCATTCGTCACTCTCCCAGCAGGCATCCACCATGCTCTCTGGGAGGCAGACCCTGTATTGGGGATACACAAATGCATCAGACGTGGGATCTACCCTCAATGAGTTTATAATCTGACGAGACAGAGAAGGCAAGTCCACATGTAAGTATGATACAACGTAGGAATGATAAATGCCAAAAAGGGAGGTGGAAGAGAATGCCATGAGGTGTTACATCCCACTGGGAGGAGGTTTTACTTGAACTGTCTTCTAGAGGATGGGTAGAATTTAGACAGTGAAAGTGGTGGGGGAAGTGGTAGGGAAAATCCCAAGAACACTTGGTGTAGAAGGTCCAGGGACCTCTGCCATCAAATCATGAGTCAGTGACCGGGGAGCAGGAGAGGGGCACTTGTGGCCTGTGTGCCTCTCTGGGGGAGCAACTGATGACCCAGTGCTCCTGGTGTTGCCACTGCATTTCTGTGTCCTGGGGTAAGATACCTATGGATTTTAGGCTATTTTTATAAAATATTGTTACTACGATAAACTAACTTCTGGATGGAATTCTGGTGTATACCTTTATAGAAAAAAAGTACAAATATAGGTATACGAGAAGAAAAAACTAAGAAAATATCAACCATAATTCTATGCATGGTATCCTGCTAGACCTTTCTATTTTTCTATTTCTATTTTTTGTTTTTAAAATCTTATTTATTTACTTATTTATTAAGAAATGAGATCTGTCTATGTTGCCCAGGCTGGCCCTGAACTCCGAGGCTCCAGTGATCCTCCCCACTCAGCCTCCCGTGCAGCTGGGACTCCAAGTGGGCACCACTGCACCCAGCTAATTATTTATCTATATTTTTAAAATTAAAATAGTATGTTAAACATATGGTTTTGTATAATAGTATATTATACATTTGGTTTTTGCTTTTACCATTATAATGTTTTCTATATTGATGGGCATAAATTTTCTTCATCATTTTAACTGACTCTCCCATAATTTTATTAATCTTCTATTATAGAACACTTCAATGAACATCCTTTTAGATAGGTCTTTATGCATATGTTCAATTATTTCTGAAAATAATTTCTTGGAAGCATCATTGCAGGATTAAGGGGTATGCATAGTTTAAGGCTTTTTATGCATTTGCTATAACTCTGTTCTAGAAAATTTGTATCAATTTGTATGCCCATAAGTGGTATGAAAATACCATATTCCAATACTGGGTATATCTCTCTTTTTAATTGTGGACAAACTGATAGTTAAAATCATTTCAACTTATTTGTATTTCTTTTATTACCTATGATGATTTTTTTCGTACTTATTAGTCATGTATTCTGAATGTGAACTATCAGTTCATATCTATTGTTATTATTACACTTAAGGTATTGCCTTTTTTTGTTTTTTTTTTTGAAAGAGGCTTTTACAAATAAGAATATTAACCTTTGTCATACATTTTACACATATTAGGATTTTTTTTAATGGTCTTTCATTTTGTATTTCCCTCAGTCAAGCTCCCAAAAAGCAAAGCAAAACAAAACAAAGACTTTATTTTTTAGGAAATACTGTCAAATAAAAATAGGAAAGAAATTAAAGTATTCATAATTCCACCTTTTAGAGATAATTCCTCTTTACAATAATATTTATATTCCAGAATTTTTCTATGTTTTTGTTATAAAAATTGGATTGTAGTGTATTTCCACTTAACTATCATGAATATACTTCCATAGCAATAAATATTTACATATATCTTTGAGCACATCTGACTATTTTCCTTAGAACATGGTACTAAAAGTGGGATTTCTGGGTCAAAGACTAGACACATTTTTAGACATTTCGATATGCACATCTCAGCCAGGCTTCCGCTGGCATCTGGAAGATCCTCCGTAGCAGGTGGCCTCTGTGTTGAGGGTCTGCAGATCACGCTGCTCTGTCAAGCTGTGCTCCTCTGGCTGACATGGGCACGTAGCGCAGGCAAAGACTTTGACACAGAAGCCATGGTGGAGATCCCAGAGTTGGGAGTGGGGTCCCTTAGGTGGATGGTGACCTGACCTGAGGATGCCTGGGAAAGGCAGAGATCAGTGTGATGAGGCACAGGGTGCCCCCCCTGCTTTCAGATTGGTGGGAGGATGGCCGGCCCACTCACCAACAAGGAAAGGGAGGTGGGGCCATTACTCCAGGTGCAGAGTTGGTGTTGGGGTGAACAGCAGCCAAGGGAGGTAAAGGAGTGCTCAGGGGAAGTAAGTATGGCCAGTGCCTGGAATGAGGTTTTCTGTTTGTTTGTTTTAACTGTGGCAAAATAGACATAACAAAATTTATCATCTTAACCACTTTTAAGCGTACATTTCAGTAGTGTTGTATATTTACATTTTTGAGCGACCAATCTTCAGAAATTTCCATCTTGTAAAACCAAAACTCTCTACAGTGCCCATTAAACAACTCCCCATTCCCACTTCCCCCAGCTCCTGGCAACTACCATTCTATGAGTTCAATTACTCTAGATACCTCACATTAGTGGAATCACACTGTATTTGTCTTTTTGTGGCTGGCTTATTCCACTTAGCATAATGTCCTCAAGGTTTATCCATGTCGAAGTGTGTCTTGGATGTTCCCTCCTTTCTAAAGTTGAGTGATACTCCATTGTACGGATCTAACACATTTTGTTCATGCATTCACCCACTGATAGACATCTGGATTGCTTCCAAATTTGGGCTATTGTGAATAGTGCTGGCATGAACACGAGCATACAAATATCTCTTTGAGACCCTGCTTTCAATTCTTTTGGATATAAACTCAGAAGTGAAATTGCTGAGTCATATGGGAATTCTATGACCATGTGAATCTATGGTAATTCTAATTTTCAATTTTTAAGCAACTGCCATACTTTTTCCATAGCAGCCGCACCATTTCACATTTCCACCAACAGTGCTCAAGGGTTCCAATTTCCCCGTATCCACACTTGTTATTTTCTGTCTTTCGGGTAGTAGCCATCCAGATGTGTGTGGGGTGATATCTCATTTTGGTTTTGGTATGAGTTTCCCTAACTTAGAGCGAGTCCTACAGAGGAACTGGAAGTACCTCTGCAAGGGAGAGCCAGGCTCACAGGCCAGAGTGAAGGGATTGAATTCAAGTCACAGCCTTGTAGTCGGCTCATAACTCGACACAGCCCCATCGCTGTCTCACCTTTCTCAGCCATACAACTGAGGACTCCAACACCACCCTACCTTTGTTTTCTGTGTCACTACTAAGGAGCATTATGCTAATTTCCAAGGATAACAAAGCTAATAACCTGATCCCAGAGAGCCAGAACCATGTGTAAACACAAGGTACTATGAGTAAATTGTCAAGATCTTCCGAAAGGCTCACGGAACAAGCAGGACCCTGAAGTCACATTACGGGAAACATTATTAGTGCCTCACTGTAAACCCTTCAGTGACATCTATCTTAAAATATAATCCGCTCTGAACCAAGCACTTATCACTTTATCTGCACCATGAGCCTGACCATATGTCTCCCATTTTCCCCCTTCAACGACTACAAACGAATTCGGGATTTTGAGTTTCAACTGTTCCATTCTTGTAGCTGCTCAGACAATAACAGATTAAATAGGATGAACCAAGTGGCCATACTTCTTGTAAAGTTATCCCCAGAGATAAATGTACAATGTTGTTTCGGAGGCTGTGGTGGTGTCTGCAGTGTAACTAAGGTTGACAGACTGCCTGCATGTGGGTGGCTGTCTCCTTTCCAGCTGTGACCAGCTGAATTATATCACCTGTCCCATTTGATGTATTAGGATATGCCCAAGCTCAAGATGCATGTTGCTGCAATAGGGAAATTAATGTCCACCACTGGAGGCAATTAATAATGATTAGGAGCAAAACAGCAGGGTTAAATCTGTGCATTTAACAGAGTGTTCATACACTTTTTTTATACTATATTTCAGCCTAGTTGCTCAAAGCAAAAAAGCAACTCTTTGTGGGGACTAGAACAATCTTATCTTAATTAACGAGTAAACTTAGATGAAATGTCAAAGTCGCTTCAATGAGACATGCTTATTCATTATTTACTTAATCCTTCCTTTCTGGGGTTAAAGAAAAACTTTGAACAAAAAGTAGTATAGTATGGAGTGAAATATTAAGATTCAGTTGAGAAGCTAGTAGAACTTTTTGAATTGCTGCATTTGATGCTTAGATTGGGGTGAGAAATTCTTGCTTCTCTTATTTTACAATTCTGCAGTTAATGTATAAAAACAACAGCAGCAAATTGGCAAACCATAGATTTGCAATGCTCAGTTTAGTACAATTCCATAAAATCTGCACGTAAAATGCTTAGTGGTGGGTAACTAATTTCCATTTGGTGACTAAAATCTAGATATAAATTTGAATAGCAGAAATCTCAACTGAACAAGAGATATTGCTTAAAAAATGTGGAAAACCTTGAAAACTGATAGGTTATAAATCTATAAGACAGAGAGCTTGAACAGTATTGATGTATGTAAACATACATGTGCCTCTGACTAGGCATTTATGTCACCATGTGTTAGTGTAGAGCATGCACAATACAAATATTCATCAATTAGATATTTTATTAGGAAATTTCATTAAACAGATTTAAACATAATTGGCCACCAGCTGAACTTTATAGCCCAGAGAAGATTATATATTTAACCTAAGTGATAATGTAATTCTCATTAATTAGAAACTATGAGATAAAGGTCTTGGAAAACTTCAAAGCCTTATTTTATTATGATGGAATTAAAACTAATTCCTTTGCTGGGAACCTGCAATGGCTATGGTGACATTGAAGTCTTGTTAGCAACCTGGGCTCATGAGGCAGTCCAAGGTTACCCACCAGAGTGGCTCCCCCCTCACTTCTCCTTCCTTGTGTCCTCAAGAGTGGCTCAGTCTGCATGATCCCATAGAGACTCAATTCAAAGTGAAAATGCAGTCAATAATCAGTATTTGGGAAATGCGAATCAAAACCACAATGAGATATCACTTAACTCCAGTGAGAATGGCTTTTATCAAAAAGTCCCAAAATAACAAACGTTGGTATGGATACGGAGAGATAGGAACACTCATCCACTGCTTGTGGGGCTGCAAACTAATACAACCTCTATGGAAAGTAATATGGAGACACCTCAAAGAGCTAAACGTAGAACTACCATTTGATCCAGCAATACCACTACTGGACATCTACCCAAAGGAAAAAAAGACATTCTATAATAAAGACATCTGCACTAGAATGTTTATAGCAACACAATTCATAATTGCAAAGATGTGGAAACAATCCAAGTGCTCATCAATACATGAGTGGATTAATACAATGTGATATATGTATACCCTGGAGTACTACTTAGCCACAAAAAACAATGATGAACTAATATCTCTTGTATTATCCTGGATGGAGCTGGAACCTATGCTCCTAAGTGAAGTATCACAAGAATGGAAAAACAAGCACCATATTTACTCACCATCAAATTGATATTAATTGATCAATGCTTATGTGCACACATGGAAGTAACATTCTTTGGGTGTTGGGCAGGTGGGAAGGGGGAGGAGGGCATGGGTATATTCATACCTAATGGGTGTGGTGCACACTGTCTGGGGGATGGGCACGCTTGCAGCTCTGACTCGGGCAGTGCAAGGGAAATATATGTAACCTAAACGTTTGTGCCCTTGTAATATTCTGAAATAAAAATAAAATCAGTATTTGGCTTACTTAACCCAGATATCCAGACATTTATTTGGACATAACTGAAATATTTGATTAAATTTTTAATAGCATATATAAATACTTGGCACCAAACGTAGACATTTAGCATCCTGTGACTCAAATGTCCACATGCTAGTTTTAATTTCTATAATGCATTCATTTATTCATTCATTTATTTGTTCATTAAATAGTCTTTATGTCGTCATCACCATTATTTCTCCATTTGCCTTGAAAATCTCACTATGGCTGAGCATGGCTGAGCTAAGTTTCAGACAGGATAAGCCTTCTGTTTACCTACCAATGGATCACATCACTTTGACTACATTATTTTTATTATCTTTAGGAGTTTGTTTGTTCAACAGATATTTTTTGAGTACTCACTATGTGTAAAGCACTCCATTGGATAATCACAAAGATATAAAAAACAAAAGCACAAAAACTCTACTCTCACACTTAACACTGATTAAATGACAACTTTGTGCTAGGCATTCTCCATTCATTCTTACAACAACCCTGTGAAGTAGGCATTATTGCCATTTACACTTGAGGAAATCGAGTCTTGGGAAGATGACTTTTCCAGATGACTTTGACCTGTCCAAGGTCACACAGTGGTGACGGCAGAGTCAGCATTCTAACCTCAGTCTTCTGTTCTCAGGGCTCTGTGGTCTTGCCACGACACAGCGGCCAATCCAGCAGCAGAGCTAGCTGGTGGTTATGTTCACACAGCCCCTCTCATGGCCAAAGACCAGCCTCTTAGTCAGCAATTCCTGGAAAATCTCTGGCAAAACAGCAGATTAATTAAGTCTGTTCCATTTGTTAGATAGTGCTAGTGTGAAGGGTACAACTGCCCCTCCCATGCTCCATCCTACCCTAGGCAAGTAGAGACCAGGCTTGACCTTCCCAGTGGCCCTGGCCTTTCCCTTGCACTGGCTTTTCAGCTTCCTATTGGATTCCAGGCTTCCCAATCATGGCCTCCTTGGTGTTGGCAATGTGTTGGGCAGCTGCTTCCCAGCTTGATGAACCTGAGCTGCAGACCCAACTTACTGTTCTGCCCTCTCCCCTAGTTTTGGTGACCCCTGTAGGTATGGATGACAATCATTACCCACCATCCCAACCCTGGAGAGCCCACCTGTGTGCCAGCTCCGTGTCCTACTGCCCTTCGTTACCTTGCATGGATAATCCAAGGATTATGGGAAGGCATGGATAATCCAAGAAGGCAATGCACTGGTTCTTAAACTTGGGGTGCAGTACAATCTTCTGGGGACTTGATAAAAATATAGATACCAGAGCCCTTCTCTAAGCCTCCTGAATCTGTAGGAGTATGTTTTAATCTGCTCCCCAGGTGTGGAGAAAGCACACCAAAACCTGAGAACCACTGTGCAATAAGATGGTGCTATCCACAAGCACACACCTTCCTACACTGGGCTAAGAAACTTCAGCAAGTTAAACTTCTTTTTTAACCTCAAGAGAAGGAAAAAAAGAAGTAGCTAATTTGCTAATTATTTCAGAAGATTATTCATCTTGCAAGGTGTCACCACAAGGACTTCAAACATGGGCAAAGTCTTAGAAATTGTACCCTGTGCTTTCAGCAATTAGTAAAAGAAAATTGTATTTCCATTTAGCAGCTTTCCTTAGTTCTCTACTATGAAAGAAAGAAAGAAAAAAATCTTTACACATTAGAGATGTTAGAGACCAGGCCTAAAGTTTTAAGCAGCCATCCAAGAAACTTAGGATGAGAAATTTTATAAACTCAGCACGTCTATATCACTCAGCTCTGAATCCAGTTCAGCTCAAATATTACTGGGATATATATTGGACCTATATAGCTAATTTTAAAAGTTAAAAATGTCAGTATAATGGACCTAAAAAAGAATTTAATAGGAAACTCAAGGGAACACACTTTTAGACTCTTAGTGGGCCTTTTTCTTGCCTGTTTTCTGCTTTAGTCAAGAATGTAAGTTTTCAAACATTGTTCAAAAATTAAACTAGTGTTTGGACTGGATTTGAGGAAGGCAAGAAGGATGGATTGTTCAGGTCTCCAACCTCACAGGCACTATGGCCCTGATGCCGACTTAGAGGAGGATTGTGGGCCTGGTGCTTTCTCTCCAAGCCAAGTTGTTTGGCTTAAGAGAGTGGAAAGCAGACCCTTGGTACACAGAGACTAACCAACTGTGGCTCGACCTACAAACTAAGACTGGTGACAATATTTGCTATTGAGGACTTATGGAGGATTTGCTGATGGCTGCCTAGTACCTGAGAGCAACCAGCAGATGGGTGTGGGGACGAAGCTATGATGGGATAGAAGGGTGGCTCTGTCATCTTAACTTTAAACAGTCAGTGCTCACGACTTTCCTGCAATCAGGATCAAAGGAATCCGAGCACCAGAGGAGAGGAGAGAGTGAGTTACACACTGGGGACCAGGTGCCCGAGAAGGTGCATCTTCTGTGTCTGTACAGTGGAGATGATGCTACCCACCTTGCAGGACTGCGAGGATTAACCTTGAAATGAGATCAAGAGTGATTATGCTTAGCACAGATCCTGGCACCTTGGAGGTGCTGCATAACAAATTGCCCCTGAACTTGGCAGCTGAAAGCAATAAAGATTTGATTATCTCACATTTTCTGTGGGCCAGAAAACCAGGAGAGGCTGAGCTGGGGGCCTCTGGCTTGAGGTCTCTCATGAGGTACTCTCAGGGGATACAGTCATCTCAAGACCCAACTATGCCAAAGGATTCGCCTCTGGGCTCATTTACAGGACTGCTGGCAGGACTTAGTTCCCTGGGGGATGTTGCACTGAGGGCTTCAGTGTCTCGCCACATCATGTCGCGCTCCTAGGGCTCTCACATGGCAGCTTGCTTCCACTGGGACTAGTGATGAGAGAGAGAGAGGGCATCCAAGACAGAATCCAGTCTTCCCAATCTCCAAAGTAAGACCTACCAATTCTGTCATATCCTATTTTTTAGACGAGAGCCCAGACTCAAGGCATTGCACAAGGCCATGAACACCAGGAGGCAATCGCTGGGGCCAGATTAAAGCCTACTCACCAAAGGCAGCCATTTTGTTTTCACTTTGGAGAGTTAGAATCAGTCCATGGGACTCACTGTGGAAATATATTTCAAGGTTATTGGAGAAGGGCAGAGGTCAAACTACTAATCTGGGCCATTTGTATCAGTTACATCCACTGTACATCAGTTATACTGGCATTAGCATCATTAATTCATCCACCTATCCAACCATTCACCGTCCACTTATCCATTCATTCAATGATCACATCATTCACTCCCCTCTGTGCCAGGTGCCACACTGGACTCGGGGGTGCAACTGTGAGACGCCTTGACACAGAGCCCTCCTTCACTGGCATCACAGTCTCATAGAGGACTTTGCACAAGCAAACAGGTGATTATCACACAATGACAAGCCCATGCAGGGGGTGATGGCAGCCCATTATACAGACTCTCTACTCAAGTTTGGGGGCTGATCAAGGAAGGCTTCCAAGAGGAGGCAGTATCTAGGCTGAGACCTGAGGATGAGAAAGGGTCTGCCAGGTGGAGAGCAGGAGGCCTGAGGAGAGTAGCTATGCAGGAGTAGGGGGATGGGAGAAGCATGAATTTTTCCAGCTTTCAGGTGGAAATCAGAAGGGATTCCTCACGTAAATTGCCTGGACCCCTCATGGTTTGTGAAGGTAAGGACGGGCCCCAAGTCTATTCATAAAATTTCCAAAAGTGGAATGAAACCTGCATGAGGCAAGCAGGACAAAGAAAATGCTTATGTTTCATAGTTCGGATGGTATTTCATATGCCCTGCACCTCTGCTGGTTATCGTGTCAATCAGAAGTTCTAACTGGCAGTTCCATGTTTTTGATTGATAAAAAGGAGGGTGATAATTAATTAATTAATAAATGCAGATTTCCTTTCCATAATTTCTTCCCTCAAATTCAACTATTTTATCTTATCTTACTATAAGGTTTACATCTCTGTAAGTGATCCTAAAGCCTCAGTGGACAGAGGCATGGTATAAACAAACACATACATAAAAATCTTTACTAGCTACATCCTTCCAAAACACAAGGGTCAGGAGGAGAACAGTAATTAACAGTATCCTTACCTTGACAAGGCTGAGAAACTCAGGGCTGACTCTGAGATAAATGCCCAGCTGTGGAGCTTATTATTTTCATCAGAACCTGTGCCACTTTCCTGTAAAGGAGGAGTAGATTAAAATATGCCTTTATGGAAGAATCTTCAAACATTATCAGGATCCCGCCTGAGCAAAAGCAAGACCCTATCTTTACTAAAAATAGAAAAATTAACCAAGTGTGGCAGTGTGCCTGTAGTGCCAGCTACTTGAGAGGCTGAGGCAAGAGGATCACTTGAGCCCAGGAATTTGGGGTTGCAGTGAGCCATGATGACACCACTGCACTCTACCCAGGGTGACAGTGGGAGACCCTGTCTCAAAAGCAAAAAAAAAAAAAAAACCCAAAACATTATCAGGATCAACAAATTCAAGGTTGTACACAGAATTAGCAAAGTTCCTATTGATGCTGTTTAGATATTATTTAATTAAATAGGCATAATAAAATTTCCAGGTTAAAAAGTAAAAGAATGAAAATAGATTGTGCAAACTAGCTGAGGAGAAAAAATGGAATGAAAGGGGAAAACTAAATACAAAAGAAGGAAAGAAATATAGAAAAAGTGGAACAAATAGAAATTATAAAGTAAGATAGTGATAGTAATATAATGAATCCAAATATATTAATAATCACATTCAATGGAAATGTACTACAGTTTCTAGTTAGAAGACTAAGACCATCAAACCTGATTCAAAATAAAGGAGCATACACAACAATAACAGCAACAAAAACACTTCAGCCAAATTTTATTTATAATTACTATCCACAAAATGTAAGAATATGGAAACTTCATAGCAAAAGAAAGAAAAAAGATACAACAGATATAGTCACTGGAATTTACTGGAATTAGATTTGACTACAAGTGACATAAAACTCCAAATAACAGTGGCTTAAACAAGATAAAAGTGTATTTTTTCTCTCTTGTAGGTCATGTGCTCTCTGGTATCAGGGACCCAGACTGTTTCTGACTTACGGCTCTCCATTGTGTGACCTTGACCTCACTGTTCAAGACAGCAGCATCTGGACAGTCTGGGATGCAGAATAAAGGGAGGAGGAAGAAGAAGGAATGGTACATCCAGCTCTGCCTCTTAGGGAAGGTCCTTGGAAGCTGTCAGCACATCTATTTTGATCTCATTGACCAGAACTCAGTCATATGACCACATCTAGCTGCAAAGGAAGCTGAGAAATGTAGTCTTCAGTCCAGGAGAGCAAGTCTCCAGATAACAATAGGGGGGATGGTTGTGCTATTATAGAAGACAGGGAGAACAAATTTTAGGAACAATTCTGCCACAAGAAGCAAATAAACAAAAGAAAGCTGATATAATAGCAGATAAAGCAGTCCTTAAACAAAAGGCATGACTACAGATGATGAGCATCAGCACATATTTTTAAAAAGATTTAATTCACCAGAAATGTGTATGTACTTAGTAACAAAACTTCAAAATATATAAAACAAGAATTGACAGAATATAAGAAAAAAAACTGAAAAATAGGCCATCAACGAGGGAGATGTTCAATGCTTGATAAATTAAACAGAGAAAAAAGTCAGAAAGAATATAGAAGAATTGAGAAACACAAGGTTAATTTTATGGACATACATAAATACTATCACCAATAACCATAGAATCAAGATTATTTTCAAGCACACAGAAAACATTTACAGAAGTTGACTACATTACAAGCCAAAAGCAAGTATTGATAAATTTCAAATAATTGGTATGAGTCAAGTCACATTCACTGACTACAATGAAATTAAGTTATAAATAAATTATAAAAAGATAATTTCTAAATAGCCATTTGTTTTGAACATTCAAAGAATGCACTTTAAAATAACCCATGGTCAAGGAAGAAATCTTGATGGAAGTGAGAAGATGCTTAAAATGGAAAAAAAAAAAAAAAAAAGAAAGAGAGGAAATAATTTCAATTCAAACTTGTGTGATGAAGAACTAATATTTAGGATATACAAAGAGCTCTCAAAGCTCAACTGTAAAAAAGCAAACAAATCAACTGTAACGCGGGCAAAAGAGACATTTCACCAAAAAAGATATACAGATGGTAAATAAGCACATGAAAAGATGTTCCACATCATTAGCCACTAGGGAAATGCAAATTAAAACCACAGTGAGATATCACAAGTCTATCAGAATGGCTAAAATAAAAAATAATGGCCACCATATGCTGGCAAGGATGCGGAGAAACTGGATCACTTACACATTGCTGGTGGAAATGTAAATGATACAGCCACTCTGGAAAACAGTTTGGCAATTTCTTAAAAAACTAAGCATGCAACTACCAAACCTGTGCATGAATGTTCATGGCACCTTTTTGGCAATAGCCAATGTGGAAACAACCAGATGCCCTTCAATGGATAAATGGTTACACAAACTGTGGTACATCCTTACCATGGAATGGTACTCAGCAATAAAAAGAAACGAACTATTGATACACACAACAACCTAGATGAAGCTTCAGAGAATTATGCTAAGTGAAGAAGTCAGTCCAAAAGTTTATATCATGTGTGATTCCATTTATATTAATATAACATTTTTTAAAGGACAAAACTACAGATAATAAGAGATAAGTTGTTGCTGGGAGTTGAGAGGGCAGAGGTGGAGGAAGTGAGAGTGGCTGTCGAAGGACAACCTGAGAGATCCTTGTGGTGATGGAATGTTCTGGGTGTTGGCTGTAACAACGTCAATATCCTGGGTGAGATACTGTGCTACGGTTTTCTAAGATGTTACCATTGGGGGAGACAGGATAAAGGGTGCAGGGGATCTCTTTGTATTAGTTCTCACAATTGCATGTGAATTTACAATGATCTCGAAACAAAAAATAATTAATTAGAAAAATCTTATGAGATGCTGTGAAAGTTACACATTTATATTAGAAGGAAAAAAGGCTTAAAATTAATGATATAAAAAATTAGAAAATAACAGCACAATAAGCTCACAGTAGAAGAAAATAGTGAAGAGCTGAAATCAATAAAATGAGAACAAAAATACTGTAGAGATTGACTAAGCTAAAAAGTGGTTCTCTGTGAAGACCAATAACATAGGTGCACCTCTGGCAAGGCTGATCTCAAAAAAGAGAGAGAAGACCCAAATTAACAATATTAGGAAAGAGAAAATGGATATAACCACAGGAGCAGCAGATACTAAGAGGAGACTCTAGATAATTTTGTGCCAATAAATTTGAAAATATAGGTAAAGTGAACAAATTTCTAGAAAAATATAGCTGACCAAAACTGCCTTAGATGAAGTAGGAAATCTGGTTGAGTAACCACTAAATGTTTTTAAATGTTTTCACAATGAAAACTCTAGGCCCACCAAATTTTAAGATACAGATAATTGTCATCTTATACAAGCTCTTCCCAAGCATTTAAAAAAAGAGAGAGCTAGAGAGAGAGAGAGGAAGGGAAGCAGAAAGGAAATACTTTCTAACTCATTTCATGTTACCAAATCTAGGTAAGGACCAAGATCCAAAAATACTAAATAAAATAAAAGTAAACCAAATTCAGCAACAAATAAGAGATCAAGCAGGGCTTATTCCAGAAATGTATCATTGGTTCAACATTAGAAAAATGTATTGCTTTAATTTACCACATTAAAAGATTAAAAGAGAAAAAAACACATGATAATCTCCATAGGTGTGGAATTCAGCAAAATTCTAAAACCATTCACCATGCGGACCCTGGAGACATGACTGCACGCCAGCTACAGGAGACATGTATGAGAACGTTCAAAGGAGCATAGAAGCAGAAACAACACAGATGTCGATGGACAACAGATTGGATGAATAAATTGTGGTATATTTGTACCAAGTAATATGGCCACAGACAACAACATGAATGAATCTCACCGTGTTGGGCAAAAAGAGCATGATAGTAGCACATCTAAAAACACATGTTTTAAGAATGTGCAGAAAACTGCAGGTAAAGCAGGGAGTGATGAACATATAACACACCGTAGTGTTGCCTTGGGGCAGTGTGGGGGATGGACATGTGGGGCTCAATACTGGCAATATTTTATTGAGCAGGCAGTAGGTACAGAGGTGTTCCTTTCATTATTATTCTTTAAAATGGCACAAACTCAATATATATTCTTTTATATGCATGATAACTTTTACCATTAAAAAAAGGAAAACTTCTCCTTGGCAATCTCTGCATTCTGATAGCTTCACAAGTTAACCACTTTCCTTTTCCACCATAAATATTGATTCTCTTGAAAATCAAACTAAAAGGGAAACAAAAGGAAGAGCAAGTGACATTTCTTTGGCATTTCCCACTTGTTTTGGGTCTCGGGTCTATGGGCCAGCATTATGTCCATGACTCTTCCAAAAGCCTTTTTATCTGCTTTGAGATGCCTCAGCCTAAAGCAAATCTAACTTAGCTGAAATCTAATTACCCCTTCTACTTTCTGTTAGAATCTGCATAACCCCATGCATAAGTAGCTGTCATTTATTCCATCACTTTATTGGGCACTTACTATGTGCCAGGCACTAGACTAAACCCATCACAGGCACTAGCTGTTTTCCCTCTTCTCATAAGGTTCTACCATAGTTGCCCACATTTCTCAGATGAGGGACCTGCTCACGTGACTAGGATGTGGCAGAGCTGGGATTTGGATCTGACACTGTTTGTCCACGTGCTGTGTTGCCAATGAGTACGGAAGGTAGAACTGGTGCTCTTAGGGACTTGATTTGGACAAAGCAAAATGTCATTTGAAATAGTATCCAGTGCTGAAGAATGCGGCTATAGCCCTCGTGTGGGGACAGGACATCTAATGCAGTAGGAAAGCCACGTTATACCGAGCTTTTATGGAATGTCGTCACTGGCTTAGGTTGGCCCAGATGTGTGCCTGCATCCAGGGGTTGGCCCAGATGTGCGTCTGCAGGTACACAGCCTAACTCTCTATCGTGGAGAGCTGTGACTGTACGTACTGCTGTATTTCTTTATGATCACCCAAAGGAAGCTATAGGAATTAAAGACCAGAGGCGTGCTCTCTTTACAATCCTCAGGCTAGCCTAAATCAACCGTAACTGTCCTCAGGGTTCCAAAGTGACCTCTTATTAAAATGATCTATAATTTTGATTAGTTTCTATTGCTCTCAGCAGAGGCCTGGGCCCGTTGACTGTGAATTCATGTTTTCTTCTAGAGCAGAGGCTGGCCTGCTCATCTGTTTGAGGTGTTCCCCTGAGAGAGAAAGGACTTAGCCCTCTAGACCCAGGTTACTTTGCCTTTGTCCTTACGATTGTCACTCTGGCTTGCTTCTGCAGGTGTGCAGTGGATTCACGTCCACCCTGAGCTCAGTCCAAAGTGGGCTTACAGTGGGGAGAGGGTCTGCCTTGTGACAGAGACAGCCGTCATCTATTGAGACCTACTGTGTGCAGCTGAGATGCTCCATTACGTTATCTCATTTCATAATGCATTATTGTTATTAATCTGCTTTGAAGACGAAGAACCTGAGACTCAGAGAAGCGAATCACACTGGCCAGGGACACACAGTTAGAAAGGGGCAGAGCTGGGATTTGAGCTCTAATCAACCAAAACCTCTCCTCCTCCCACGGGCCATGGTGCCTGAGTGGGAGGTGCTGTTCTGGTTGGTTGAGACTAACGAGTCAAATGACAGAACGTCACACCAGGGTCAGGAGTTTTGGGTCACTCTTCTATGCGCCCTCTCTGCACAACCTGGACAACAAAGCGTTGATCTCCTTCAAACACAAGCACATCTCTGACGCTGAAGGCAAGGTGAGTTTTTTTGTCTTTTGTTATCGCTGATAAAGAAAGAAAAAAAAAAGTACTGTTAAGTTTGGAGGAAGTTTGTAATCCAAAGTTGATATATATGCTAAAAGCGAAAATGGTTGCTTTTAACAATTTAATGTTTTCATTGGAAAGTTGATTGAGACATTGAATTCATTTCAATATCTTCATGGTATCATCAGCTTTATAGCTGGACAAATAAATAGATAGACCTATAATATCACCATTCAAATGATTAAAAAGAAATAAAATGATGCCAGATGTTTATTTGGAATAACCCATAGAACACAGTGAAAACAATTCCTATTTCTGCAACTGGAAATTGGAATTGATCATTACTGGGCATTAAATGTGCGTATGTTTTTCTGAAGTTCCTAAATCTATTTAATTTCTATGTTGACAGAGATATTAGACAGCTGTTTGAAAATCTGTCTCTCTTTCCTGAGCTATGCACAAGAAATCTTTATGTTAAACCACGAAATGTCAATGAGAGCTCTTCAGTGTACTAATCAGCCAGCGAGTGGAATGTGCGCGCTGGAAGCAATAACCTTAACTTACATTCTCAATAGTCTTGATTGCCCCATGTGCACCCCCTTAAGACATGGCTGTTGAAGGCAACATCTCCCAAGTGCTGCTGCACGATGCCAGCTCAGGCAATTAGAGTCAAAGACGATGGGTTAGAGACCGTGTTCTCTGTAAATGGCTTCAGCAGTGACTCACTGCACACCCCAGGGGAGCATTGCTGAATCCTCTGCTGCTATTACCCCATTACCCAGCTCAACTCCATCTGCCCCCCTCCAAATGGGATCAAATGCCTCCATCTTTGAAGAGCCGGTGGCAAACTACCCTGGGAACCAGGTGCAAGAAAAAAAGAAAACCGACTTCACTCTTTCAGGGTCTCTTAAGGGCATGCTGGTAAACTTGCTAACCAACAACATCCTAGCATTGCTTAGTGTCTTTGGAAACATTTCCACAGCAAAAAGTGGGGAAAAAACTTATCTTTTATGCACAGTGGTGTTCTTTGTAGTGTGATTTATAAAAATGGGGGGGAAAGGGATTAGTTCTAGATGTCTTAGAATGGGGAAATTGTTACATATATTATGCTAAATTCAAACAGTGGGCTAGGCATGGTGGCTCATAGCTGTAATCCTAGCACTTTGGGAGGCTGAGGCAGGAGGATCACTTGAGCTCAGAAGTTTGAGAGCAGCCTGAGCAAGAGCAAGACCCCGTCTCTACCAAAAATAGAGAAATTAGCTGGGGGTGGTGGTATGCGCCTATAGTCCCAGCTACTCTAGAGGCTGAGGCTAGAGGACCGCTTGAGCCCAGGCGTTTGAGGTTGCTGTGAGCTATGATGATGCCACTGCACTCTACCCAGGGTGACAGAGTGAGACTCTGTTTCAAAAAAAAAAAAAAAAAATTCAAACAGTGCACTATGACATACCCATTAAAAATAAAGTTCACCAGAAACAGAAGTTCAAAAAAGAAAAAGCCCCTTATGTTCCCCAGTTTGGTGAATCTTCCCTGGTCAAAGTTTGGCTTTCTCCTCTTAAGATCAGAAACCTGACTGTCAGTGCACCTAAAGGGAACTATTAATATTTCTCAGGATTAGACACATGTTAACCAAGTTTGTGAGATGGACCCCTTAAAGCAGAAGTCCAATGTATCATTTTATCTTCAGAAATCTGTTACAACCCTAGAATACTTAGCCTGGCATAGTCAGCACTTTCTTTCCCTAGAAGTAAACCACATGGAAAGTAATCTCCTATTCACCACATCCTTTACCTGCTACTATTAATGTTTACTGAGGTCTCATTGTGTGCCAGGTGCTGCAACAAGCAATTGTCAATATCTCACTTAATGAGATCATATTTGCAAAGCACTTAGGACATGCCCAGCCCATAGGAAGTGCTCCGTATCTGTTAGCCGGTGTTATTATTAGTACCACGTAGTCTCATCATCTCATTATGGTTTCCAGGTGACATTATCCCCTTTTCGAAAATGAGAAAAAGAAAAAAGAGCAGTTCAGTAACTGCCCAAGCAAGTTGGTAAGTAAGTGGTAGAGTCACAATGAGAAACGCAATTGTCAGAGTAGCTGGAATACTCAGTTCACATCTTCAGCCAGTATTTCTGCAATATCAGTTGTATTTCTCTTGCTTGGCAGACCCCTGGGGAAGGATAACCAGAAGGTCACTTTCCAAGTGTGAAATCTCAGCAAAGGGAGTTAGATGAACTAAGCATTTAACAGCATTAAGCCCAAACAACTTGCTATACTCACCTTCTATTAGGATGATCTTGAATTTGAGACCCATTGTCTATGACTGCCTGTCCCCTGAATAAGAAAAAGAAGCTAATATTTGCATGTGACAAGGCATCATTTCACCTTCAAAAAAACGTAAGGAAGTCGGTGGTGTCCTTTCCTCCACCCCATGTTAAAGACAAGGAAATAGAGGCACAATGAGGTTAAGGATTTCCCAAGAGTCCACAGTTAAATCGGTAGCAGAGCCTAGATTCAAGCACTTAGACAGGTGAGCTCCAAAACCCTGTCCTTAACCTGAAAGCTCCACTGCCTCTCCTGGGCTGGGAGTGCAGCCCCAGCATTGGCTGGGTGGCTCCCTTGCCTGCAGGCTTCCGTCCTCACAGCCACATCCCCCCTGAGACAGAGTAGCCCAGTCTGTCAAATTACAGCCACACTGTACGAGAGACACTCTGTCTCCCAGCGCCTCTACATCTCCTGGCTCTGATCCATTGCATGTATATTTTATGTATATATTTATGTATATATGTCTTTATCTATCTGATCTATTATATTTTGATTATAGTTTCCTCTTTGAGGATGAGCTTATTTTCATAACTTACAAGTTCTTGGAGGAAATGCCTCATTGTAATTCAACAATACTGAAATAGCAACCGGTTATTATCTTTTATTTTTAGTAACCTGGGGAATACTTATGATACAATGTAGAATAAAATAAAGCGGTATCTAAAATTGTGCATACAATATGATCACAGTCATGTTTTATGATAGGACTGTTGGAGCATTACCAAATGTTTATAGTGGCTCTACTTTGGTGATGGAATTAAATGCATACTTTTGTCTTCCTAATTTTCTACAAGTAGTGGCTGACTAACGTTTATTTTATGCCAGGCACTGTGCTTGTGCTTTACATCATCTCATTTAATCTCCCCAACAACAGAAACGTAGGTGCTACTGTTCCCATTTTGCAGATGAGAAAACTGACAGCTAAGTAACTTGTCCAACATGCTCTGTGACTAAATAACAGTGAAAGAATCCTAAATTTGTTTTAGTACAAATTGTGTTGCATTAGTTTGCTATGGCTACGGTAAGAAAATACCACAGACCAGTGGCTTAAACAACAGAAATTTATTTTCTCACAGTTCTGGAGGCTGGAAGTCCAAGATCAAGGTGTTATCAGGGTTGGTTTCCTCTGAGGCCTCTCTCCTTGGCTTATGGATGGCTTCCTTCTTGCTGTGTCCTCACATGGTTGTGCCTCGACCTGTGCACATGTCTGGTGTCTCTGTGGATGTCCAAATTTTCTCTTCTTATAAGAACACCATTCATACTGGATTGGGGCCCACCCTAAAGATACTATTTTAACTGAATTACCTCTTTAAAGACCTTTTCTCAAATATGGTTAACATGAGGCTCTGGGGGTTAGGACTTCAACATATGAATCTAGGGGGACACAATTCACCCCCTAACATGCATCTTCTTAATCAGTAAATAATCTTGCTGCCTGTAAAGAACTTGTTTTATGATTTTTTTTTTTCTGAGACAGGGTTTTGCTCTGTCACTGGGCTAGAGTGCGGTGGCATCATCATAGCTCACTGTAACCCCCAATTCCTGGGCTCAAGTGATCCTCCTGCCTCAGCCTCCTGAGTAGCTGGGACTACAGGTGCGAGCCACCACTCCCAGCTAATTTTTCTATTTTTGATAAAGACAGGGTCTCTTTCTCAGGCTGGTCTCAAACTCTTGACCTCAGGCAATCCTCCTGCCTTGGCCTCCAAAGTGCTGTGATTATAGGCATGAGCCACCATGCCTGGGCCTTATTTTATAATTTTTAAAAATTTTATTTTTAAGTCATACAGAGTCATGCCAAACAAAATTTTCTTATTACAGCTAAAGGATGACTTGCTTGCTATTAGCTCCTTTGTTTGTTCACTAGTTTAGAAGTAGAATATTGATTAGCAATGGGAAAATGATTAACTGGAATTCAAGGGATTTCAAAATGGCTCACCTAACCCTCTTACTTTGAGCATTCAATAAAATTTATTTTGCTATCCAATCAGAGCTTAAATCAAACAGCAATTTTTTTTAATTTTTTTTTTTTTTTTTTTTTGAGACTGAGTCTCACTCTGTTGCCCAGGCTAGAGTGCCGTGGCATCAGCCTAGCTCACAGCAACCTCAAACTCCTGGGTTCAAGCGATCCTCCTGCCTCAACCTCCCAAGTAGCTGGGACTACAGGCATGTGCCACCATTCCCGGCTCATTTTTTTCTATATATTTTTAGTTGTCCAGCTAATTTCTTTCTATTTTTTTTAGTAGAGACGGGGTCTCGCTCTTGCTCAGGCTGGTCTCAAACTCCTGAGCTCAAACAATCCACCCGCCTCGGCCTCCCAGAGTGTTAGGATTACAGGCGTGAGCCACCGCGCCCGGCCCAGCAATTTTTTTAAAAAATCGGGGCAGTATAAAAATTATCCAGAAGTGTAAACGCCTTTAAGCAAGTTACAATTTGGTTGAGGAGTCAAATATACGAAACATTGACAGCAATGCATGACAGTAATACAAGAAATGCCACAAGGCAGAATGGGATGAATCGCAGACAGTAGAAGCCAGAAAGTAGATGTGAGTTCAGAGCAAAGTCGGTGACTAGAAGGGGTGATCCAGGAAGGTCTCCTGGAGGAGGAAGAGCTTACCGTGGTGATCAGGTGGGGACCCCTCTCTGCCCATCTCACAGGGTGCGGTGAGATTTGGGATGTGTTCAGTGAAGTCGTGTGTCTGGGAGGAGCTGGTGAGATGGATGAGAATCCAGGCAGGGAGGGAGGGAGCCGGTGAGTGTTGGGCGAAACCTGCAGGTGGGAGGGCGGAGAATAGAAGTTCCCAGAATAATAATAGAATAACAATAGTGACCACAATGAATCTGCATGAATGTGGAGATACAAAGTCATGAAAATCATGAGCATTTTATTCCTGGTTTTGGTCAGAGGCGCTTCAGGGGTACTTGGGGCAAGTCAGCTAGAAGGGGACTCTGGACAGAGCTCAAGGTTCAGATTGTGCTGGTGGAAGAGACGCACAAGGGATCTAAGGATGGAGAAAAAGCTGCAACTGCCTGTTTGCTTCCTTTCATCTTCCAGCTGAGCTCCAAGAGAAGAGGATTAAAAAGAATCCCTGCATCTTCTGCAAAAGGCAGAGGACAATGACAGGGACATTATCTGTGAGAAGGCTCCTTACCTGCGACAAGAACTCACACCCATCCAGCCAACCCTCTGCTTAGCTTTCACTGGAATAAAACCAAGGGTCATGTCTGCAGCCATCTGGTCCCTGAACATCATCAGCAGGCAAATTGATTTCATACTGGAGGCCATAAAAATGTGTCGGGAAAGTTGGAAGAGCTTTATCACAATTCTACTTAGTGGGCCAAGGTCACATGTACTTTAGTTATTCTCCTCAAGAAGGAGGTAGCGGACACAGGCCACCCTGCAACAGGGAGGGAGGCAGAGGCAGCGCAGCGCAGGGAGCCAGCTGGGCTGCAGCGGTTGGTGTGTGCTGCAGTCGGGCTGCCTGGGTTCGAACCCCTGCCCGCCCCCCGCCCCCGACAAGCTATGTGGCTTTGTATAAGTTACTTTATCTCTCTGTGCCTTGGTTTCCTCATCTGTAAAATGGAACTAACGACTGAACCTGTCTTACAGGGGTGTTGTAAGGATTCGTTGAGATAATGCACATTTGACATTTTGGTGACACTCAAGAAATGTTAGCATTTATATCGGTGTCAGTGGGAGTGGCAGGCTGTCTGGGCAGTGCGGACGGGTGTGCGGGCTGAACGAGAGCAGAGGCAGTGAGAACAGGGGAGACTCGCAGGACGGCAAAGAGGAGGGCTCCTCCGCTCATGCACAGACAGTGCAACTGTGCTTACAAGCAAAACCAAAAAAGGGATCTTGATGCGATGTCGAACAGGAAAGATGCTCCAGCTATAGAGGAAGTGGATATAGCAGAGGCACACCGATGCCTGCAAACTCCCCTGGAGACTGTCACTAGGACAAGGAGGTGGCCCTGCCTGGCTACATCCAGAGCCCTGAGGAGAGGCACAACCAAGTGCTCGCCTCTGTTCCAGGGAAGGTGGGTGCAAGGCGGAGTGAAGTTAAAGATCGAAGGCAAAGTCTGGAGGAGGACATGGGGAAGTCATGGTTGCAGGGACGTTAGGAAGGCGTCAGGCCAGGTGCTTCACGGGAGGGCGTCAACAGAGAAAGTGAGAAAGCATGGAGATGGAGCTGGAAGAGAACTGGAACTGGAACCTCAGAAGAAACAGCAACTTCCTGACGTCTGTGGACAAGGCAGGGGAAGCAAGGGGTCGGGAGCTTCCAGACAGAGGTGACGGGGAGGGAGGGTGAGGAGGATGAGGGGCCCCGTGGCTGTTGAGGTCTCTGCTCTCACTTCACTTTTCGCAGTGACCTGCTCGATGCCTCTCTCATTGGCGTGTGGCTTCTCTCTCAGCTGTTCACAGTCTCTGCTCCTTTAGCATCTTCAGCTCAACCGAGCCCCAAATCTACCTTCAGTTGCTGCCATCACAGCGACACACTGGTCTCTCTCTGTTTCTTAGTTCAAATTTGCGTGAGAAAATCTCATTGGCTGTTCATCTTTTTCAGACTAGGTTTCACCATAAAGCGTGACTCAGCTGTTGGTTACCCTTGGGTCAGGTGATGGCCGCGGACCCAGCCAGCTGTGACCAGGCACACAGAGGGTCCTGGGATGAAACCAGCCAACCAGCACACAGCCAACCCTCTCCTTCAGGGGCTGGGGCAGGATGGTCACCCTGGATGGAGGACTTAGAGGACATCACCAGCACACACGATCACAAAAATGCGAGTAAAACCCACCGCAAGTCACCGCCATAGAATACGAAGGTGGGAAATGAAGCCTGCGAGACTAAGACAGATACGTGGAAAGCATTTTAATGCCAGAGCTTCATTGAAAAGTGAGAAAGGAGCTTTTACAGAGCTGCTCCTGCTAGGTCCATAGGGGGAGACAGGCACTGAAACACCCAGTGTGGATGTGTGGGAAGATGGAAGGTGTGACCTCACCCATTTATTGAAGACACACTAATTCAAAGTCTACAGCATATAAAGGACACAATGATTGAAGTTCGCAAATGAAAGTGCAAGACTTGAGAGTGTTTGTGCTTCTTAAAGAAACACAAGGGGACATAGTTATTTCAGTATGTGGCACCTTTTGTGGATATAGTAGTGTACACAAAAAATGTCAGGAGTTTGGAAAAAGGAAATAATTGAAAGCGCCAAGTATTTAAATGAGCCAAGTATTTAAAACCCGTCTGCAAGAAATAAAGAGCACATCTACCCACAACAGAAGTGGGGCAAGTAGGATCGACAGAACTTATGTGCAAAAAGGAATGGAAATATTGACTCAATTATATTAAAAAAAGAAAAATATTAAATGTGTAGTAAGACACGAGGTTTGTAAGTGACTAAGCAGGTCTTCTGATCACACTCCTGGTGATCTTTCCTCTAGTCTAGAGAGCAGAAATTCTGAGGCTCCTAAACAGGTAAAAGAACCAGGAGAACTTTCCAAATGGGTCATTACATCATGAAAAAGAGGAAGAGAAAGAGGCACGCAGAGCATCCAGCATCCATACACTGCCAACAGAGCCGCACCTGTTTGCATCGTGTGTGTGAGTGTGTATATTCGTGTGTGAATGTGTGTGTGTGTGTGAGCATCTGGGTGTGTATCTCTCTGTGTGTCTTTGCCCCAGACTGGATTAGGGGATAAGCCAGGCAGTTAGCAACCAAGGACACCAGCTCTTAAGAGGTTCAAAAACTGCTAGGATGCTAAAACATCACTGGGAATGTACTGAGATAAAACACATCACAGTTCTTCTGAAGGAGAACATCATAGGGGGAGGAAAAAGCAATTTTGCTAAGATAACTGAAGATGATGCCAAACAGTCTTGTAGGGAGCATGCCTCAGGAAATTGTAGGGCCTGATTCTGCTGAATGAATTTGGATGAGAATTCAAAGTCTGAGCAGAGTTTCTCAGAATGGTGGAGACATAAAGTCAGCTACCAAGCAATTCTTCTCTTGCTTTCTTGGAACCAGGTAATGCTCAATATCTCCCCTAAATAAGCGAGTAGAAGCAGAAATATTTAAGGAATGACCACTGTTAGGCTTCCCCAGGATCTGTGTGCACATATATGTGCATCATGTGTCAGTGACCAGATGCTTGGGAAGCCCATGGCTGAGGCCAGAGGACACTTCAGGATTATGTCTGTGCTCAGCCTCTGTGTCCCTCTGGGCACCTCAAAATGGGGAATAAGAAAACAGGAACAAATAAGCCTCCCACAAATACTGACTTCTAAGAATCTGGCTTTTGCCAAAGGTTGGATGGGGTTCTGCTGTGGGATTGCTTTCCTTGAAAACGTTTCAAAGGATAGGGACTATAAAAGAATAATGATGTATCCAGGCCAGGCACTGTGGCTCATGCCTGTAATCCTAGCACTCTGGGAGGCCGAGGCGGGAGGATTGCTTGAGCTCAGGAGTTTAAGACCAGCCTGAGCAAGAGCGAGACCCCACCTCTACTAAAAATACAAAGAAATTAGCTGGACAACCAAAAATATATATAGAAAAAATGAGCCGGGCATGGTGGCGCATCTCTGTAGTTCCAGCTACTTGGGAGGCTGAGGCAGAAGGATTGCTTGAGCTCAGGAGTTTGAGGTTGCTGTGAGCTAGGCTGATGTCAGAGCACTCTAGCCCAGGCAACAGAGTGAGACTCTGTCTTAAAAACAAAAAAAAAAAAAAAAAAGAAGAAGAAGAAGAAGAAGAATGACATACCCAGCACACACTCTAGTGCAGCAGCTTTTCACTTGTGTTTTGGATGGCCGGGCGGGTGTGCGGGGCAACAATTTCCTCCTGCGGAGAGCAAGGGAGAGTCTTGGAGAAGGAGCCTTGGCACCCAACCCCTCTACAATCCCAACTGGAGCAGCTTGGCTTTTCACTGGCTCTTTTCTTCAAAGGACCAAAGTCCACAAGACATCTGGCTGGCACTTGTACCAAAGTGGGAATTGCACTGAGGTACCATCTTTGGAATGAAGCAGTGGCTGCCTTATGTTTTAGAAGGAGAATGAACTCTTACATTTGGTAGATTTGGTTGCTTTCTTGCTCTAGCACAAGCTGCAGAACATGGACCAATAACATCTTTGAGGCTCGTCTATAAAAATGGGATCTCAGTGCCTACCTCCTGGGGACATTATGAAGATTAAATGAGATAAATATATCTAGAAGGAGCTGAGTAAACATAACATGATGTACAGTGTAGAAGCACAATAAATAGAAGTTCCTTTCATTCCTTCTCTTCCTTCTGGTTATGAAGCTTCCGATTACTTGCCATGCCTTAAGAATGAGTTAAATAAAGTTGTTTCTTTTGTATCCCCCAAAAGGGACCTCCAGTATCCCTTACTAGTGCCAAGACCGTGGGAAAATCACCTGACCTCATCGGTAAAATGAGGAGAACAGGGCTAACCTGCAGACCTCATGGGATTGTTGTGTAGAATAAATAAACAAATGTATGTGAAAATGTTTTGTCAAGGTAATGCTGCAACACATATGTAATGCCAAAAAATCTCTCCATTAATAAGATGTCCTTTCAACAAATGTCCATTTTCCCTTATAAAATATCAGAGATGTTCAGGCAAACCCCCGAGGTTATTCAATTTATTGGATAATACACTGGCGACAGAAATTCATTACACAGCTATTGTGAAATACCCTGCTCTGTTAATGACGACACCCAACACTGTGGAGAACATGGGTGAGTCCATAGACAACCAAGGTCATTGTGACGGCAGCAACAGCAGGAGAGCCACGAAGCTTCCTCCACACAGATCTGTAATTAGCTTACGTCACCCAGGGGCAAGAAACAGAGAGCTCCTATACATTACATGGGCCATGAGATAACAAGGAAAATAGAGGGCAGTTGCTTAATTTCTCTAGCGTAAGAGAGTGGAGTGCATGGCAAATGGGGTTGTAAATGCACTTAACACCCTCTCAATATAGTATGGTTTGCACTGAGGAGAGGTGAGCTCAGAGCCTGCTCACTGGGCCTCATTGGGTGGGACCCAGGGACCAGGATCAGGGAGTCTTCCCTGGAGCTCCCCTAGTAGCAGGGGGCAGTGAGTGGCTTGGGGAGGCTTTGGGGTTGGAACCACATTCTGTTCTCTGACTTTGGGCCAAAGTCCATCATATCTTATCTCTGAGAAGAATTTCAGTTTCTAAGGGGGACCAGTTTATCCTCCTTTCATGTTTAAAACAGAGCTTTAGGATAAAAGCAAAAGATTCACACAGCTGGCAACTACACAGTGACCAGAGCCCTGCAGTTTCCAGGAGGCTTCCCTGCCAGATTTTGCAGATCTAGTCTGGACACCTCTCGTTCTCTTTAGCTTATTACACTGTTTTGCAGTGCTTGGGAATAATAGGCCACCTCCACCCCTGATGGTGTTGGGGATACCCCCCAAAATTAAAATCACAGGATTAGTGACATGTGAATGATAAACAAAATGTGGTATACATGTACCATGGACCATCATTTGGCCTTAAAAAGGAATGAAATACTGACACATGCTACAACACGAACCTTGAAAACATTATGTGAAATATAATAAGCCAGACACCAAAGGGCAAATATTGTAGGATTCCACTTGCATGAGGTACCAAGAATAGGCAAATTCATAGACAGAAAGTAGAGTAGAGGTTACTAGAGGCTGGGAGAAGAGGGGAAGGGGCGGTTGTTGCTTTAATGGGTGCAGAATTTCAGTTTGGGATGAAAAAATTCTGGAGATGGATGGTGGTGATGGTCACACAACAAGGTGAATGCACTTACTGCCATTAAACTGCACACTTAGAAATGGTTAAAATGGTCAATTTTATGCATATTTTGCCACCACAAAAAAGTAGTTCCAAAACTAACAATAAATAAATAAAAAACCAGAGGAATCTCTGCATGTCAGAAGGAACTTGCTCTGATAAGCCTATTCAGATATCTCATGGGTATTGCTTCATGATACTTCAACTTATGCATCTTTCCCAAGATGTGACATTTGTCACAATTCCTTAAGATGTGTGAAGGTTGGGGCAAGGCAAGACTAAATGTTTTTGGGTGGGTTGTACTTTTGTGTTCAGCCATATAAAAGCATTTTTGTGGAGGCTGACTCTTCCAGTATTTTAAGCAATTTACAAATAGTGTTAAATACCTGGTTAAAATTCTTCTAATGTGTCTGGTAATCATTTCAGCTGTTAAAGCATAATGTGAATTCAGACATACAGTTATATTAAAATCTTTCCCACTTGCCTACCTCTCACACAGATTACAGAGGGAATGTGTTATAGACAATAAAACCTAAGGGGGAAAAAATTGCCACCCGGCTTCAGTTCTGCCATTAAACCCAACGATGGCGGCCATTGCCGTGTAAAAGGAAAAACAACAAGTTTACAGTTCCTCATTTCCCATGGTAAACAGATTGCTTATTTTAATTTTGAAAATAAAGCGATGGAGGCTATGTAGGTCTGTAAATAAGAGTGTGCATCTCAATTTTCTGCAAATGCTTAAGTGGTTTACATCTGTTTCCTCCCAGTTGTATTTCTCAAACATGAATTTCCATTTTAAAAAGAGTCGTAAAATCACTACTGTTTCTCTGTGGATCTATTAGCAATAAAATAGCCTACAGAGGTTTGCACAGCCATGGAAAATGTACAGTGATAATAGGCTGTCCTGCTGTTACATGGCTTATGCAAACTTTACATTTATCACGGCAGAACCATCTATCCGCAGGGTTGTAGCACAGCAAACAACTGAATAAAAAGGACCAAGAGAAGGAAGATGAGACTGAAATCTCTATGTACACATCATTAATCAGACAAGATGAATCCTCAAACTTGGAAGCGCGGCTCCTCAAAGCCAACTGAGAGAGGGAGCAGGAGGGAGAGGATGTGTCAGGTTGATTGCAATCTGCAATGTACAACTTTCTATAAAAATTAATCTCCAACAAACAAAAGCGTTTGCGCCTCTCATTTTCATGCTGTGTGCTTCACTCCTTTTATGTGTGTATTTTTTTTTTAAAGAACCAAGCCGGTCATCTGTTGAAAACTTTTAATCTAGCAGACAACGTGATTATTCTTTCATTGCTTTAAGTAAAAGGGCTCAAAATAGCCCATTAGCTTCTCATGCACCAGCACGGCCACCCTAGTCCTCTGCAGATGGGGTAACTCAGGGCATGTTCATAAGTTCCTGAAGCCCACGTCATCAGTGGGACTGAGGGGTCTCTGTCTCCACTTTGCATCCCAGAGAAATTCTGCCATATAAAGAGAAGGTGAGATTTTTCACCTAAATCTAAATTAATTCACTGAAGATCTGGAATCATGGCAAGAAGCAGGCTTCAAAATGACCTCCTTCCAAAACACGTGTGCACGAGGTGCACCGGATCTTTGTCTAGAAGTCTCAGGGGCCTCTCAGGCCTCTGTTTCCCTGAAATAGAAGAGAATCATTAAAATATAGTCAGAGAATTTAAATTGCTCGGCATCTCACAGCCTGCTCATTTGAGTAGGGTATCTTTACTTTTTAAAAGTGGTTTTGTTTTGTTTTATTAGTGTAATGGAGACAGGAAGAGTTGGAGACAATTCTTGAGGCTTTAAAAGGGAAGGTGGAAAGGATACCTTTCAATCAATGCCCCATTTAGTGATTACTTCTATACTCATCCCTGGAAGTTCCACCACTCCAGGAATAGACCAAGATAGGGATGAATTAAAGGAAAACAGCAAGGAGGGAATGAGAGCTGGGGAGGGCAGCTGGCATATCCAACAGTCCAGTAGCTCCTGCCCCTCAAGTACTGAGGATTTTAGGGTGAAGCCTGTTGTTCTGAATTAATTCATATTGCTCAGTTCCTGGGGGGGCTTTTAGTTACATGTCCCCAAATCATCAGATCAGTTCAAACATCAGATCAGTGGGAAACAATCCAACAAACAGCCTCAACCCATTTGTTAATCAGGCAACTAGTTACTAAGACTTGACCATTTTTTATCTTGGTTTGACAGCATGTGCACACCAACTAAGTGTGTAATTCCAGAGGTGGTGCAAATTGCATTCTAGATCATATGTTCTTGTGTTGATTTGCCCCGTGATCCCCTAAAACAAATCTAGCATTCATTTCCTGCCCACTGAAGCTGCAAGGGCTCTCTGAATCCAAACTCCAGTTGCACTCTCCAACCTCTTCTGACACTTCTCACCTGGCCCTGCTAATCATCTTTCCCAGGATGTGTATGTCCTCTATCCCTGGTTCCCTGTGAACAGCACTGCGTTTGATACTTATAGCAGACTCCTCTAGGCCCTGCCAAACTTGCGACATGACTGTGGAACTACAGAGGGCATCCGGCCTTGTGCGGGATTTGTAAAGCAGTTGGGATGTTACGTTTCAGTAAGACTGCCCAGCCCCACATCTGCTCCTAATGCCTGGGAGAAGAACCAGGCATACTACGTGCAGCTTTGCTTTCCAAAATAGTTTCTCCAAAAGGTTTCTTAGTGGAGAGATGGATGTGGGTTGTTGATCTTACTCCTCATTAATCAATCACAGGCCATATAGCTCCTCTTCCAGTCCAGGACTGCCACCTCTCAACAACTGGTTTTAAGTTGAATTGAGATCCTCCCGGGGTTTGGGGTCCTTGGCAATTCTGAGAAGTGTCCATGTGATCCCTTTCAGTAGTTCCACAATGGCTATGGTTTCCCATTTCTCCTGGATCTCTTCAGGGAACCCTACCAGAAAATCCTGACTCTGAAAACAGTGCTCCTGATTATGTACTGGGTCCTTCTGCAAATCTGGACCAGCGCCTAATATAGTAACAGTAGCAAACGTGGTAATAATAATCACTGCAATTATTTAGAGCTTTCTATGTGCCACATACCACAAACTGAGACCCACACAGGATCACAAGTTTGTCCAAAGCACAGTTAATGGGCTGGGATTTAAACCCACGCTCCAAAACCCTGTGCTGTGCTGCTTCTCCAATCTTAGGACCTTTATGGTGATTGTTTAATGGAAAGAAATTCTTTGTTTCTGGCCATCAGAGTGTGCCTGGGGAGACCCCATGCACGGGGTGCTCCCTGTGCCTGCCCCTCTATAGTACGTGTCATTCTGCTTCCCCCTGCAGCCTCCGTGCCTCCCCTCCTTCCACACTTGCTCGTCCCACTACACATCTTTTACACAGCAGGGCAGGGTAATTCGCTGCATGCTAGGCAGTAACTACATAGTAATAACAATAACTCTTGGTACTTAGAGCTCCTCATCCGAGGACGTCACCCAAGCTTAAAGAAATTTAAATATATCTGTTCACAGCAGTGTGGTGAGGATGGTTTTGGTCTCATTTTCAGGCCTGGAGCAAGATATGCACACATAAAGTAAAGGAACATGGGTCCTTCCTAATGGGGCCCTCCTTACCAGAATGAGAACTGAGAAAGAGAACCGAGTAGGGGAAGGGCCGTGCAAAAAGAAATGCCCTCTGGTTCCCTGACGCTCCTCTGCAGGGTGCATTCGACACTCAGTAAGCTCGCTGTCCCCAGGAGCCCTCTGGCTTCACGGTATTGAGGAGAAAGGGCTGTTTTCCAGCTGAACCTCTGCTATTTTGGCCACTAGTGTCCAAGGATTCTCTCTAGAAACGGTCCCCACGGCGAGCACCACTGGGCTCTAGTGGGGAAGAGGGAGCCTGGGTCTGATGATGTCTCTACATCCCTGTCTCCTCCCATCTTCAGGGCTCCCCGTTCCCTCTGCACCCTTGGAACGGGTCCTAATCCCTGCCTTGAGGGTGGATCCACCCACAGGCTTCCCCAGGCAGGCTGCGGTGCAACAGGGGCTCTCTAGCTAAGAGTCAGAGGTCGCAGACCCTCATCTTCTACTCCTCTACTCCAGCTATCCCTTCCTCACCAGAGCTGAGCTTTTGGGTTTGCTCCTTGACTGCCTGAGCCTGCAGAACATGCCGCTCTCTCCTCGTTTAGCCTGTGAACCTGTAGACACCGCACCGCCATAGGACACACTGGAGAGATGGATCCACTTCAAGTAGAGAACTTAACCGGCTTCCTCAGCTATGAATATAATCTCAGATCTTGGATCAGGAGCAAGTCAGCACACTAACTCTCAGGAACGTGGAAGAGGAGCATCATCCGGGGACACACAGCACGTGTCTGGCCCCCCGCAGACCACACCCCGACTCTGGCAAAATATCAGCCAGCACATCGCATGACACCCCCATTACATGCAAGTCACTGTCCTGGAGGCCGAAAGGGTGGCAGAGAAGTAGCAAACATCGTGCTTACTCTCAAGGAGTGTGTAGTCTTAGAAGGGAGATGAGACAGAAACCCACACAAGTGCAGTGACATCCTGAGTTTGTGGTGAGCTCCAAATCCTTATTCCAAGCATGTACCAAGTGCTGAGACTGAAAGGTATTTCTCACCTTAGGCTCGGTCACAGTGAGAAATCCAGAAGAAAGAAGAGCAATTTAGTCAAGGTAGACGAGAAGCATTTCGACGGTAAAATCACTGGAGCTTTTCCCTCTGACTCAAAGCAAATACATTTGTCAAATACACCATAAATATACATTTGCACTATTTATTACCTCTGCCTATAAAAGAAAATTGTATTAGGTGATTGTGCTGAAAATGTGTCAAAAATATAATTTGCATCTCTTTTATGTGGGTGTTTTTGTGTGTATTTGCTATATTTCAATTTGCTAATATACATATATATCTCTGCAGAGACATATATAAATGCTGTTTAGTTCTTCTGATCTTTGTTTTTATTTTCCTGGTATAAAAATTTCAATATAATTTGTGATTCTAAAAATATTGCTTTTGGAAAATACGGTATGGATTCTTTGTTCCCTTAATTCCCATAATCCAATACAATAAAGCATTTACTAAAAGTGTATTAAAGAGAATGTCCTGAAGGATTTGCTTCTCTTTGACAAACTGTCACTGGAGGATTGTGCAGAATGTTTTCTGTGTTGCCCTGAATCTCATAGAATCCGTCTCTCTTCAGTTAGGCAAATTTCCCTAAGCTTCCCCTTAACCTCCTGGATGGGAAGACTCATTTTCCTCTTAGCCATCCTATAAACCACAGGGAACTGAGATTCAGTTATTAGCGCTCATGCTTTCCTCTGCAAATGTCATGGATTTTGAAAGGAGGTATATTCTTTTGCATTATTTTTATTTATAGCATTGAACAGCATCTTTTATGTTTGCAACAACAACAAGCAAAGGCTTTTGCAACTACGTCCTGCTGATTCCTTTCAACCACCTTAGGAAGCAGGTCAACATCCCCCCATGTGAGTGAAGAAGGGGTAAAGCCCAAGAGGAGACTGTGTCACTTTAGGGTCACACAGAAAATCATTAAAAGATTAAAACTCAAGTCTCCCAAGTCTCGAGCATTCTGCTTTGCTGGTAGAAATGTCATCTTAGTTTCTTTTCCTCATCTACAAGCCACCTGCATATCATTTTTCCTCAACTAGACAACATCTGAGGCCAAGAGAGACCACTGTCCCTTCTACCCTATTTTCAACTCTGGAAAGAAATCCCCTCTCAGATTGCCCCTGAGAACTTGGCCTTGCAGTGTGGCCAGACAGGGAGAGACTGTTATGGACTGAATTGAGTGCCCACTCCCAACCCCCAAATTTTATATGTTGACCCCATTGCAACTTGGAGATAAGGCTTTTAGGAGGTAGTTAAATGAAGTCATAAGGGTATGGTCCTAATCCAATAGGACTGATGGCCTAAGAAGAAGAAGAAGAGAGAGTGATCAATCTGTCTCTCCATGCACACACGTTAAGGAAAGGCCATGTGAAGGCACAGTAAGAAGGTGTCCTTGTGCAAGCCAGGGAGAGAGCCCTCACCAGAAACCAACCCTGCTAGACCTTGTTCTGGGACTTCCAGCCTCCACAAATATGAAGAAAAAATTCCTCTTTCTTAGGCCACCCAGTACATAGTATTTTGTTATGGCAGCCCAAACAGACTAAGACAGAGATCTTAAGGTTTGGCTTTCAAATCATCTCTTGGGATCTATGAGGCAGAGACAGGACCTAGAAGCTGCTCAGAGTCTGGCTGGGGAAAAGTTTGGTAGAGTGGGTCCCTGTAAGAGGGACGATGGCTCCAGAGTGGACCCCTGAGTCAGGGCCACATGAGGCTTTCAGCTGCCAGGGGCTGCCACCCAGCCTTGCCCAACAGAAAGAACGAGTCTAGGGGTTCCACCAGAACAGACTCCAGCAGCCATTGCCAATAGAGCAAGTAGCTCACAGGTGGACACAGGGCATCACCCTGGAGGCCACAGGAGGCCAAGGACCTCGTGTTCAGTGATCCCAATCTGCCCTGCTCACTGTGACTGGGCCAGTCTCACCCCTCCCTCCACATGTCCGAACACCCTCAGAGGAAAAGAAGAAGAGGCAGAAGGATGTCCCTGAGAGATGGAGCACTTTTATCAAAGAGATTTTTGACACCACCTACGGGGACTATTAAGTCATCTGGACTAAATGTAAACACGATTAGAAGTGAGTTCATTTTCCCCTCTCTGCTGGAAGCGGCTCAAGAGAAAAGCCAGTTTAGTCACAGGCAAATAGAAGAGTAATCTTTTCTCTGCCCACACAAGTTTTAATTTAGGTTAAATTTGTGACCCACCACAGGGCCAGGAGGCTGTGGGGATGGCACCTCTTCCCAGGGAGAGGTGGGGTTGGGGCCAGGCCAGCTACCGCCACGTTCTGGAAACCAGTCATCTTGGAGGCTTGTGTGGATGATGCCTGCCACCTGCCCCTCACAGTCTCCCATGTCTTGCTAGAAGTAAGCTGTGCCGTGGTATTTAATGCAATAGATGCTGTTTGCATTCATTGTCATATATTTTCATCTTCCCAACTATATTATAAACTCCCCTTGGGCAGAAATACAAAAGGGTGGCAAGTACAGAGCTCTGCACTTGTCAACTAAGCAGTGACGCTGCTGCCCTACCTAGGTGGAACTTGAGTGTCTGTAGGTTTTGCAGCATGTTTCAAAACCCTGGCTGAGGACTTGTGGGTCCCAGTCCTGATATTAGCCACAGGACCTCGAACAAGTCAGTTCCATTTCAGGACTTCTGTCTTCCACATCTGTGAAACAAAAGAGTTCAGCTAGGGGACCATTAAGATTCCCCTTTAAGTGTTTAATTGTATAAGAGAGTGAGATGTCTTGTTGCATCTTTTATCGTCTTTCCAAGGGAGCATAGTCACTGCTATAGCTATAGACCGTCCAGAGGTTGTGCTACACGCTTTAAATAACTTAACCTATTTAATCCTCACAGCAACCCTATGAAAAAGCCCTATTACTGCCATCACCATTTTACTGATGAGAAAACTGAGACAGGGAACAACTTGCCCAAGGAAACAGGGTCAGCAGGTATTAGAACTGGGATTCACATGCAGACAGACGGGCTCCTTGGTGCTGGCTGGGCTGTCACACTGTGCTGCCCTCAGGGTTGGAAATTGCAGCCAATAGGTTGGATTCGGGGAGGAGAAGCTGGCCCACACATCCTCCACAGAGGTCCCTACTGCCGAAGCCCACCTTCACTCCAGCCCACCTTCACTCCAAGATGCTCTTTTTCCCCCCAAAAGATTGTTTTACGACTTGTTCATTTCATGAGCATGGATTGAATGCCTGCTGCGTGCCAGGCTGCTGTGGGCTTGGCCAGACATCTGAAGGAAAGGCTATTAAAAGGGGTGTGGATGTGGGCAAGCGTGGCAGATACTCTGCAGAAAACCAGTTTCTGAGATGATTTTTAGGGACTCACGTTCAAGTGTATCACCCACAATCCAGGAAACAATTCTATCACTGCCTAGAACTGCAGGACATCACCATGGGACTATCATCTGAGCCCCAACGGAACCCGAATAGGTCCTTCTTATCCTGTGATTTATAATTTTCCTAATCCTTAACTGGTCTATTTCGCTTTTTCAGGGAGGTGGTAGAGGGGAAGAGGGAGAAGTGGGAATAATTGGAGCTAACAGTAAATTTGAGTGTAATTCGCTTTAATTTTCTGTCTTGAGAAAAACGTGCATTTCTTCTTCTGAGCACAGTGACTCTTTCATGCAACATAGACATTCCTCAAATGACTGACAGTGGCTGAACTGGAGCCAATGTCCTGATGTATTAAGGAAACCACAGTAGTAAGGGTTACTTTTCTAAACAACACCACGGGTGCACACCAGGAGCCTGGCGTCCCTTCCCACTGAACTTCACAGATTCTAGAGAATGCCCCACTCAGAGGGGCCACTGCCCTGCAGCTGGAGGGACAAAGGCCTGGGCTTCTGTGCCTCAGCCTGGATCTGGACCTGGCCAGGTCTTCCAGGAGACCACGGAGCTGCCCAGGTGCCTTGCGTGTTTGCTGGGACAGCGGGCACTTGTCCTGTGCATGTTCCAGGACGCATCGGGGTTGGGCTGGCATTCTCAGCTGCTTCCTATGCCCTGTGCTCTGCAGATGGTGCCAAGACCTGTGCCCTTCACTCTGCAGACCAGGCCAAGAACTAGGGGCTAGAAAGTTTAGCTCCTGAGGATGCTCCAGACACGCCCCTCTTCCCCTGGAGCTCCCCTGGTATGCACTGAGTCCACACCCAAAGGGAGCTGGCCAAGACACCAGGAGTGGTGGCCTCCTCTCCGTCACAATAGTGTGTGGTGATGTGGACAGGAAGAGGCCTGAGGACCACACAGAGGCCCTGCATGGAAACCGAGGTTCACTCAGAGCAGTGTGGTTCAGCCAGACCATCTCTGGGCCCTCAGATGGAAACGAGAGGTGGGGTTGGGGGTCTCTAGAGCAAGAGAGGTTTGTACCCACCAGTCCTGGCACAATAGCCAGGCGGTTCCCCTTCCCTGGCCCCTTCCTGGGCTGAAGAGGGAGGTGACCTGCTCTCCTCTGTGGTTCCTTGGCAGAGTTCCAATGGGAATGTCAGCCTGGAAGACATCCCTGGACTGTGTGACACCCTTAAGGCTGGCCAGGAGCCAGCAGCCACCCACCCTCCCTGGAAGGCAGCCACTGTGCCTGCCTGGTGCTGCATCAGCCGAGGTTGTGGCCTGGACAAGCCTTGGGGACGCTGCCCTTGGGCCACAGCTGATTCTCCAGCATCAACCACCTCTATTTCTCTCCAGGAGTCCAGGAGTAGGAAAGGCGTCAACTACCTACAAAACCGCCTTTTCCTTCTGGCTTATGGCTGCATATAGAGAGAGGGAGAAAAAGAAAAAGAAAAAAAAAAAAAAAAAAAAAAACAGACACAAGCACAGAATAATGTCAAAATAAGCTAGGCTCCATCTCCATTTTTCATATTGTCTCCTATTTTCGTAGCTACTGGGTGCCAGAGAGGAAAGGAACAACTTTAAAAAACAATTAGCGGGACATGTGGTGTTCATTCTTGGCTGGAACTATGCAGCCTCATCTGCCGGCAAATACTCTGCAGTCTTTCATGAAAAATGTTTTAGAACTAATGAGCTATATTTGCATTCCCCGTAGAATGGATTCGGAATTTTTCATCTACGCTGCACCATGAAAAATGGATGTGTTTGGCACTGAAGTCATTTGAACATAAAGCCCAGCCTCAGTGGAGAGACAACCTTCAGCAAAACTTTTCAAGTAACTTAGCTCATTCGCACTTGCTTCCACTGGGGAAGGTCAGGCTCGTGTGAAAGATGGAAATTTCCTGCACAAACCTAGATGCTGATGAGATTTGTTTTTGTAGATAATCTGCAGCAGTGAAATTTTTCATAATGTCACTGCAAAATAAATTAAAATGTTCATCTTCATATGGCTGGTTCCATTGCATTAAAATAAATGTTGCAAGCTCATTTAATTAGTATAGTTAGGAATGTCTCTTCCCCGCTTCACTGACTCTCCAAATCACAAGTTAATTTGTCAAAATCAGACCATTGTTTTTCCTTCATTCTTCATTACTAGAGACAGCCCCATTTAAATAAATGTTTATGCTACAGAGAGCAGAGCAGTGAACAACCCCAAATATTTTCATAAGCCAGTGCTGGAAAAGTTTAAAACACGGGGAGTGAGGATGCATTTTTTTTCCTTTCTTTGTGGTTATTGGATATTTGACTGGCTGAAAAGGTAGAAAACCGAGCAGGGTGCTATAACTGATGGTGTTGCGTCTGCCATTGCTCATGTTGGCCGGCTACATCCTCTTGAAAGCAGTTTTCTTCTATGTTTTCAAAGACAAATGATGACAAAAGATACCATCTCTATAAATTACTCTCCTCAAATCATTCTCTTCAGGAGCCCTTGGTTAATCAATTAGCTGGTGTTGGACGGGGTCTGAGCTGGGGCTGGGGTGTGTATTGGGAGGGGGTTCCTGATTTTCACAGCCATTTGCTCACTATTACTGGCTGTGAGCAGCCAGGTATTCTTGCTGAAAACTCAAAAGGTAACCAACTCCACGGGCTTTCTCTTCTCCCCCTTACTTCCAGACCCTCCCAAACCTCTAAGAAAAATCAGAACCATGGGGACGTGGTAGATATAATAAAGCATGAGCTCCTGGCAGTAGAAATACGCTGGGGTTAATGATGAGACCAGGAGAAAAGAGGTTCATGTAATTGGCCGAGGAGTTACGGATGTGGAGGTCTTCTGGAAGGCATCCATCAGTGATGGATGAAAGAGCTTACCTACCAGATCATTATCGGTGCCTGTACTAATGAGATGTTGCATTCCCACTCAGGAGAGACCCCTCCATTGGAAAATGCCACTGTGCTCAGCTCTATAGTCAACCCCAACCAGGGTAAGGTCAACTCTCCCCTCTCAAGCTTTGTCTTTCACCATGATGGAGGGCCCCAATCTCCCTCTTCCATAAAGAAGCCAAAAGGTAGGTCAGGCTATTTCTTGTTGCTCTACAGAGTTTTCTTGCCCTGTTGCTCGTTTTCCTCGGCTGCTCTTGCTCTGCAAGTCTTTTCTCCCCTAAAGGGAATGGGTGCTGGCGAGTGGGTGTGGCCCTTCAGACTTCTTGCAATGTGATGAGTGAAGAAGGCTTTCACAGTCGCCCTTGGGGTGACTCTGATGAGTTCTGATGTGTAGAATGGATCTTTCCTTTTTTTTTTTTTCCTTTTCTTTCTTTTTCATTTTTGTTTTTTTGAACAAATCCTTCAGACCAACTTTGCTTCATTAATAAATTATTTGATTAATCAGAGGATTTACTGACTGTATATTGTACAAATGTACTTGACTTTCAGACATCAGAACTGTTGTGAGCGGCGGAGGACTCAGGCAGGCAGGCAGGCAGAACGCAGTAGCATTGCTGGCCTACCCCACTGACAGTCGGGAGTTACCTGACAGTAGCAGCTGAGCGTCAGCCCAGGCATTCATTCATTCACTCATTCCTTTGATAAACATTCGTTGGCAGGCGCTGAACTAGACACTGAGAGTGGAGAGCAAATCCTCCTTTCTCACATAGAAGTAGAGCCTTCTGAACAGGCCAGGGCCAATGTGCCCCGTAGCCCAGTGGCCTGACCCTCAAGCCACATCACCTTATCCAACAATGGCGCCATTTACTGAAAACAACATTTGTGTCTGTGGTCAGCCATGGAACAGTCCTTTCGAACCAAGGAAGCTGCAGAGCAAAGCCAGGCACATGATAGACAAGTGAACCGAGCTAGGGCGGGGCACTCCCTTGGCCTTGGAGCCAGTCTAAAGGAAATGCAAAATTGTCACTTGGAGTCGCTTCTCCCTGGGTTAGCTCAGTGTGCACATGTTTCTCGGGGCGTGTGAGAAGGATGGACCCAAGGAATCCCAACATGGCAGAGCTAACTAGGGAGCAGAGGAAAAGTTTTCTTAGTTAAAAAAAAACTTGCTGCCACATAATGTCGACCTGGTTCTCTATCCCCAGTTGAAAAGCCAGGCTGGAAGCATGGGGCCAGAGACAGCACCCACAGCAAGCAGAACAGGTGGCTGCAGGCAAACCTAGCTAAGCTCTGCAGGGCATCTGCCACTGGGAGAGGGCAGAGCTCGGCTCAAATCCCAGACCCCACTTACCAGCTGTGGCCTTGGGCAAGTGGTGGCTTCTGAGAGGCTATTTTCTCATATGCAAAACGGGCATAGGAATAATACTAAATCTATTTTGCTTGGTTCCTGTGAAAACGAAATGAGATTCCCTGTATGAAAGTGACCTGGCATATATCAAGTGTTCGTTGTCTTCTGGAGACTTTGGGAAGGGATAAGGCAGCAGAGGTGAGGACGGGTTGATGGAGCAGAACGAGTGTGGGGCAAATACACTGTCCTTCGAGAAAAACTAATTTCTTAATGGGATTGATTTTTAATTAAGTCTGGCTGCAAAACTACTCTTGGATGGGACACTGCTGAGACTGACACTCCTGCTTCTCTGGTTTATTCGGGTTACAAAGTTCATAGCTTTCTGATGTGGAGTGAACTTAGTGATCACCTGGTCAAAACCCCTTCACAACTTGCAAAAAAGACCAGATGTGTTCCAGGCTCATACACTAGTTAGCAGCTGCCCTCCATGCTACCTCTCACCTCCCTTCCAATGGTGAAAACTGCAGACCATCTCTGACTGAGAACGTCCAGACTCTCCCACCATTCCTTGTTGGACTCCCAATCACTCACCATCCATTGCTCCCTTCTTTAGCCTTCTCCACTTTTACCATGGTCTTTTTAAAATGTGGTGCTCAAAACCAAATAAAATATATCAAATGCTCCTGATCGTAGCAGAATAAAGGGGAACCGTGACCTCTTTTGCTCTGGAGAAGTCTATGATTAAAGTAGCCTGTTGGCAGCCACCCCATGCGGCCCTGACCATCAGCTGAAATCCCCCGGACTTTTTTCCACCCGAATGCATGTTAGTCAGCCCCTCTCATCCTGTAGGTGTGTCATCCGTTATTTATCCTGAGAACTGAACCTTATGTTTATCACCATTAAATTCAATGAGGTTGGGGCTATCATTTCAGACTGTCAAGACTTTTTTGCATCATAATTCTGTCACCTGGTGGATCAGTTTTACTTCCTAGCTGAGCCTTGGGCTGTTACTCTGCCAGCCACACACCTCTCCCTCCAGGCCTCAGGGATAACAGGAGAGACTTTGTCACAAGGTTTTGCTGAACTCAACGTGCTCATTCCTCTGAGCTCCTTGTTCTCACAGGGACCGTGGCTCACAGCCACCCCGTCTCCAATCCCAGTGTCTCCGGAGGGTTGAAGACCTTTCAGATCCTGAGAGGTCCCCAGAAGGAGGTGGTCACTACTTGTTATCGACCACTTTCACTGTCAGTAAACCCGTTGGGATGAATTGTGAGCAAGGCAACCGAGAAAAGAGTCCTTGAGAGAAAAAGGAAAAGATGGAGGAAGAAAAGCCCAAAGCAAATGGAGGTGGTGTAAACGGTGCCTGCTGCCCACTTTTCCATACTCTGAACCTAAGCTAAAAAATCAATGATCATTACAACATTAGAAGGCATAAGAGAACTTTTTAAAAAACTCAGTTTAGTCAGAAGTGATAACAAGGGTTGCATCTCTGTCCTTTAGATGAGTTCAGTCTTTGCCACTTAGAATCTAAAGATTGTATATCATGCATATCCTCATGACAAGATAGCAAATTTTGCTTTTTATCCTTATTTTGAAAATACCATGAGTGTAAAAAATAGCACATATGGTGTGATTCCACTTATGTCAAATTCAAAACCAGGCAAAACTCACATATGGCGTCAGAAGTCAGGGTGGTCGTGGGGGTTGAAGAGGATGGAGAGGATGATGAGGAGAGCTCCAGGGGCTTCCTAGGGCTGTCACATTGTGGCTTTTGACTTGGGTGGTGATTACACAAGTGTACTCACTTTATGGACATTCATCAAATCATGCAAGTGTGAATTGTGCACTTCTCTAGATGTAAATGCTAAACAGGAGCCCATCTGCAATGTTCAGAATGCCTTTAATAGGTCTCTTTTTCTTACTGAGGGCAGAGGGCAGAACAATATATAATCTGATTGATTCATCAAACTTCTGTTTTCTGAGTGCCTTCTAGGTCCAAACTATTGTGGTGGGGCTCTGGAGACAAAATAAAGATGAGGCAGACATGGCTCCACCTGCAAAGACCTTACAGCCTAGCGATGGACAAACATGTATCGAATGCAGCTGCACTGCACGGGAAAATGTCCTGGGGCCCTTAGAGAGGTCAGGCAGCTGGTCTTCATGAATGGCCATTTGAACACATTTCATATATTCAAGAATCACACATAATCTTTATATGTGAATTTATGATTAGTGAAGGACATCATGTTACCACCCTACTTACTCAAGAAAGAGCTTCATAGATTCTACTTTTCTCCCATTTTGTGTTAAGGTCTATAAAAAATTGATACATAATCAATCAGAATGAGTGATGGTTATTACTGCAGATATAAAAATAACCTATACTTGATCACACTTTTTAAAGGCCTAACTTTTTAAAATATTCCAAACAGGAGAAATGTCTGGAGAATTAATTATAAGTCAACTTTTGAACATATAAGTGAAATTTTTAAAATGAAAAATCTATCAACTGATAAATGGATAAATATGATGTAAGATAGCTATACAGTGGAATAGTATTCAACCAAAAAAAAGAATAAAGTACTGATTCATGCTACAACATGGATGAACTTTAGAAACATTATGCTAAATAAAGTAAGCCAGATACAAAAGGCCACATATTTTATCATTCCATTTATATGAAATGTCCAGAACAGCCAAATCCATAGAGACAGAAAGTAGATTAGTGGTTCTCAAGGCTGGGGAAAGGGAGGAGTAGGGAGTAACTGCTAATGGGTACAGGGTTTCTGTTTTGGGTGATGAAAATGTCCTAGAATTAGATAGTGATAAGGTTGCACAATCTTGTGAATAGACCCATTGAATTGTAGGCTTTAAAATGGTGAATTTTATGATGTGAGTTATGTCTCAATAAAAAATATATAAGGCAATTTTTGAACATATAGAGAGAATTTTTAAATCATAAAATTTTCTAAGCTGAGAGATTCTCAATACAAGTTTATGCGTACATCTAATGAGTGAGAACTAAAAACACACACATATACACATAAGATAAAAATGGAGAAATGGGTTTTCACTTTTGTGGAAATTAAATGGGGAACTAAAGTAAGCCTTTGACACAGAGCTAGAGAATGATCAGGCCACAACTGCTTGTGCCTGTGTCTCCACTCGTCCTAATGCCGCGTCAGAATTCATTCAGGACTAGATTACCTGCATCAGTGAACATTTTATGAACTCCTGCTTTTCTTAACCTGATTGACAACAAAAGCCCTTTGGTTCGATCAGCAGCCCTTTCTCTGAGCCCTGTTGGTAGAAATTAGAGAACAATTTGTGCAAATCAGCATTTATAGAGAAGGAGAGTTTTCCACGAGAAAGGAGAAAAAAATTCAAAGCAGCCAAGCAAAAGGCTCTGCTTAGGAAACCCGGGTAGGCCCCCAGTAATAAATACATTTATTGCTTGGACAGTAAAAAGTACTGGAGAGTTTAAAATAAATTCAGAGTTATTTAAACTTAATTTATGACCAGGAAAATAAACCCTCTCTTCCACCATTAATGTTTTTTATCTGGGCCATCAAATGTCACACGCTACTGATTTTGGATGTAAGGTCACTGGAAACAACATATCAAAGGTGTCAGCACCACAAATCAAGTGAAATTCCCTTAAAAATAAAAACGTCAAGAGTAAAATAATAGGCGATAGTTATTTCATGCTATGAAAGACTTGTAATATATCAAAGGGTTCACCTTTTTCTACCTTTATGATGTATCACTTTGAACACTAAATAAACTTCTGTGTAACAGATAAAGTAAAGAAAACAGGCATCGGAATGCTGATGATAAGAATGATGCTGTGTAATAAGACTGTCTGGGGGCACATAAACATTAGAAGACAGACCGTCGAATATATCAAAAGACAAACAATGACCCTGCATATATGGAGATCTGCCATGTAGCATGTAAGTTATTTTAAGAGGGCATCTTAAAGGTCACCTAAAACGGTGTCTCTGAAAAAAGAATACAAATTATATTGGGTTTTGGATAAGGAAGAAAATTAATGTCTCAGGGCTTGCCAAACTAATGTAGTTCTACCCAGAAGTCCCAATCCAGAAGCAATCCTCCGGCCTTTTATCCAAAGATTGAAGAAAACAGGAGCAAGTGCCAATCTTCGGGGAGAAGAGGAAAGATAAGGGGGACTTAGAGCAGCCGGGTTCTTTATGATCCTGGTGTCACACAACTGACAGGCGGTGGCATTTGCCGTAATGCATTGTTGCTAAATGCATTAACTACTGGCAGAGTAAATTCACCCAGGATTAGGCTTATGCAAAAGCATCTGACTAAAAGGGTTATTGAAGCCGCAGGTAAAAATGACTTTGTTTCATCCTTGTGACATATCTTACAATGATTTTCTAGGACATGAAAGGTAAAAATCTTGTTTCCCGATTCAAGGACTCATAATCCGATGGATCAAATGGCTCTAGGGAAGGATAAAGGAATAAGGAGCCATTCACATATAAGGATAAATTTTGCCCCAAGATGGTAGTGAGCAGTTAGAGAAAGGCCATAATACTTTAAGCCTCCCAAAGTCCTTTTTATCATGGGAGGGGGGGCGCAGGGAGATCATGTTTCCCAATCGGCAGGTAATACAGGGCTGGAGACAGGCCAGTATCAGCACTCTTTAAGTTTTCCAGAGTCCTGGCACTGGTTCTCTGCCTTCCAGAAAGGTGAGGTATCATTGACTCCATAATGGAGCATTCTTCTTGGCTGTGGTGGCTGTAGAATTTTAGTGATTAAATTGTACACAAAAGACTTGAAAATCTAACTCTCTTCATTTGATAGATGAGGAAATTGAGGACCCAACCCCAGGAGAGAAGATGGGAACCCCCACTGTGGTCCTTGACTCAGGCCAGGCCATTGTGTGAAGATCACACGCATCCCCATGTGTGTGAAGCAGCTGTTCTAATGGGGAGGCAGGTTCCCTGAAATTATTTCCAACCTGCCCTTGACTTGACATGTGTGTGGCTCCTAGTAAGTCCCTGAATTCTCTACACGTCAGTTTCCCCATGAAGTTAGTTGATACCTACGCCCATCGACTTTTCAAAATTCCCCTGTAAGACTTGGAATCTTAGAATAAGACTCTGTACGAGTCTTATTATAGTCCTATATAATCTAGTGGTTAAGAAAACAGACTGCCTAAATTCAAGTCTGGCTCTGCCATGTGCTCATCATAAGACCTTGTGCGAGAGGCTAACCCTTTCAAAAGCCAGGTTTCCCTATCCACAATGTGGGGATAGTGATGATAATACGTACCTGGTGTGGTGTTGTGGGGATGCAATGGAAAGCTCTCAGCACAGTGCCAGGCACAGGATGCAGGACCACAAAGTGTGCATTTATAAAACAGAGACTGCAAAGTTGTTGAAGCAGACAAAGGAGGCATCAGGGGCTGTGGCCCACCGTGATCTGCCACCCAGTGCCTCAACCTCTACCTATAGACACCATACCTGCGTTCACTGTGCGTGTGGGACTGCACGGTGTGGTCTGGGGAGTGCGGACCCCAGAGCTTTGCTACCCCAGTGTGTTATTCGTTGAGACTCTGCTCAAATGATGGATGGCTCCTCTGGTCAAGATGGGGTTCAATTCAGGGTCACATTAGGAGAGACAAGAGCCCGAATGCCAACCAGCACCCTATTTATTTGGGGATTTGGCTTATTAAAGACAAATGATGCTGAGGCAGTACTGTGGGCATCAGATGAATTATTTATACATCCAATTAAATTGTTTTATTGGAGGAGTCAAACCTGTTTAATGCTTGAGTTTTCAGCGTGGTTTGTAGAAATTCCACTGAACACTCTCTAACCACTTTCTAAATTCTACGTTGGGGTCCCACCTTGAAAACTCATGGCATAGTAGTACGTAGCAAGATGTCCACACACAAGGTTCTATAAAGGAAAAGAAAATCAAAACTAAAATTAGTTTTGAAGAAAACTATCAGTTTGTACAAAATGCTTACTGAAGAATCTGTGTTTTTGAACTGATTATATCTTTCCACATCTAGAGTGGGAGAAATTTAAAATCAAATGCAATGATACAACACTTTTATTCATTTTCCCTAAGTTTAAGGGGAGCTTGCTCTTCCTTTAGGCATGCAATTTCACTCAAAAGTAATTGCTAACTCTGCCTTATCCTATTACTTGTAAATTCAATATAATTAAAGACATTCAGTTCATTACTAGCTTGAATTTTTGCCTAGCTTTTTTTTCCACCCTCTTGCCTTTTCAAAACACTTTATTAAAAACCTGTTTTAGTATCACATTCTTTAAAGGAAAATAATAACTCCCAAGTACATTTTATAGAAATTGCTCAAAATACAGGACACAGCGCCAGAAACTAATAAACTCAGATCACAGAACTTACATCAGAAGGCCGCCATAAACTGCTGCAGGGCAGCAAGGGTGTGTTTGACCTGCAAGTTGAAATTAGTGTGCTCTAATATACAGTTTTGCTGGGGAAACTGTCAGCAAGTCCTGCAATTTTAAAACCATGCTCTTATTCTATTGACTGTAACACAAGTTAGCCCCTAAATATCCTTTTTCCTCCGAAGAACTCCAAACACTTTGCCATCATATTACCCTGCAGCATCAGCCTTATGGGCTGGCATGTGTTATTCCTGTTTTATGAAAGGAAATGGTTGGGTGGGCAGTGGTTTTCATGCCAGATGCTTAAGATGAGGAGTTCTGACCTTGCAGCTGCTTTAGTCGTGGGGGGAGGGAATTCCAGGGGAGAGCACCCTGGTAAGACCCCTGAGGATGAGTCCATGTTGACACCTGAAACCCAGACGTGGGTCAGTAGGCTTCCTGGCCCATGTGTTAAATGGCCTGCAAGACTAAGCACTTGAGCAAGTGAGTCTGTGAGTACACGTGGAACACAACACCAGTGATTTTCTGAGCCTAGCTCCTCAGAGGACATGAAGCAAAGCAGGGTCCCCTGGAACCAAGAGCAAGGAGAAGGAATCTGGCCTAGTGGGGAAAGACACTCACCGCCCAGATGGAAAAGAGAGAGCCCCTCCAGGCCCCTTGTTACAAGGTGAGTTGAGTACCTGCCATGTGGAAAAGCACAGTTGACATCATAGTCTAGACATGGCCACTCCTGGGGACTCATTTCTTAAATCCGCTGTTATTTCAAATGGAACATTCTGGAGGGAAGTTCTTCAAATAGCTTATTTTAAAAACTGCCCATATGAATTAAAGCATGAAAATTTGCCTCCTGGAATCTGGAAAGTGTTTCTCTGGTTGATGGTACACTAGGCCTGCTCCACAGCATGTGGATTAGGGTGTCTGAGCACATAAGCTTCCTAGGTCCACGGTGCATAGCACTGACCATCGGGGTATGAGAATGGTAACGCTATAGAGAGATTGAGGCTGAGATGTGTGGCTGGCCAGTGTCTTAACTTCAAGTTACGATAGCTGGCCACTATCTTAACCTCAAATGAAATTCAAAAATTTGAGCCACACCAAGTAGTTTCCTTTTCTAAGATACAGGGCTTTGTTTTACTTGGCTAGGAAGTGAGGGGTCCATCAAGAAGAAATAAGCATTTCCTCATTCTTCTGAATTCCATCAGTGGAGGGTATGGGATCCATACTCAATGATTATTCAGAGTAGAACAATGCATTTTATTTTTTATAATAAAGGTGAATTCTAATACCATATTCCATTTTAGAGATCTTTGACCTCATGAGTATGCAAATAAACAAAAGTAGGACCCAGCTGGTAATTGTTTTATATGAACAAAAGCATTAGGGATAAATAAGAAGAGTTGAAAACTTGAGTGTATTTTTACTTCTGCAAGCCATTTGGCTTAATTTGCAAAATTAGTAGAAATAACAGCCAAATTATTTAAAAACAACAACTCAGTTCAACTTATTTTTAAAAAATTGATTTGGTTTACATAAGCATCAAAAATGATTCAAAATAGTTACGTATAAATATAGCAAAGTATGTACAAGATCTATATGAGGAAAACTACAAAACTGATGAAAGAGATCAAAGAAAGTCTAAATAAATGGAGAGAGATTCCATGTTCATGGGTAAGAAGACTCAATATTATCAAGATTTAAGTCCTTCCCAACTTGATCTTTAAACTAAATTCCAATAAGAATTTCATCAAGCTACTTTGTGAATATTGCCAAACTGATCCTAAAGTTTATATGGAGAGGCAAAAGACCCAGAATGACCAACACAATATTGAAGGAGAAGAGCAAGTCAGAGGACTGACACTCGCTGATTTCAAGACTTACTATACAGCTCCAGTAATGAAGACAGTGTGGTATTGGTGAAAGAATAAACAAGTAAATCAAAAGAACAGAATAGAGAGTCCAGAAACAGATCCACACAAATATAGGCAACTGATCTTTGACAAAGGAGCAAAGGCAATACAATGGAGCAAAGATAGTTTTTACAAAAAATGGTGCTGAACAACTGGACATCCACATGCAAAAAAAAAAAAAAAAAAGAATCTAGACTCTGACCTGACCCCCTTTGCAAAAATTAAATCATAAACCTAAATGGATTATGGACCTAAATGTAAAATGCAAAACTATAAAACTCCTAGAAGACAACATAAGAGAAAAAAATCTAAGTGACCTTGGGCTTGGCAATGAGTTTTTAGTACTAAAAGCATGATCCATGAAAGAAAAATTCGATGAGCTGAACTTTATTAAAAATTTAAAACTTCTGCTTTTTGAAAGACACTGTAAAGAGAATGAAAAGACAAGCCACAGACTGGGAGAAAATCTTTACAAAATACATATCTGTTAAAGGGCTTGTATCCAAAATATACAAAGAACACTTGAAGCTCAACAATAAGCAAACAAACAACCCAATTAAAAAGTAGGCAAAAGATCTGAACTGACATCTCACCAAAGAAGATATCCAGATGGCAAATAAGCATATGAAAAGAGGCTGACATCATATGTCATTAGGGAATTGCAAGTTAAAACAACTATAAGATACTCCACACACCTACTAGAATCCAAACACTGGTAACATCAAATGCTGGCAAGGATGCGGAGCAACGTGAACTCTTGTTCACTGCTGGTGGGAATGCAAAATGGTACAGCCACTTTGGAAGACAGTTTGGCAGTTTTTCACAACGCTAAACATAGTCTCAACTATAAGATCCAGGATTTGCACTCCTTGGCATTTACCCAAATGAGTTGAAAACTTATGTCCACATAAAAACATGTACGCATATGTTTATAGCAGCTTTATTCATAATTGCTAGCAATTAGAAGCAACCAAGATGTCCTTCAGTAGGTGAATGGATAAATAAACTGTGGTACGTCCAGACAGTGGAATATTATTTAGCAATAAAAAGAGATGAGTTATCAAGCTATTAAAAGACATGGAGGAACCTTAAATGCATATTACTAAGTGAAATAAGGCAATCTGAAAAGGTTACCTACTATATGATTCAACTACATAATATTCTGGAAAAGGCAAAACTATGGAGATAGTAAAAAGATCAGTGGTCTCCAGGGGTCTGAGAGGCAGGGAGGAGTGAACAGGTGGAGCACCGGGGACACAGAAGACAGTGGAGCTATGCTGTATAACACTGCAAATGGTGGACATGTGACATTTTGCGTTTGTCAAAACCCGTAGAATGTACAACACCAATAGTGACCCCTAACGCAAACTATGGACTTTAGTTATTAATAATGTATAAATATTGGTTTATCAACTATGGAAAATATACCACACTGAAGAAAAATGTTAATAATAGGATAAACTGTGTGCAAGGGATACAAGAGAATTCTTTGTACTTTCTGCTCAATTTTTCTATAAACCTAAAACTGCTCTAAAAATATAAAGTCTATTAATTAAAAAAAACTGGATTTGGTGAAGATTTGTTTGATCAGATAATTCCAACTGCCCAAAACAGTTCACTTTGCCTTGTTCTCTAGACATTGGTCAGTGGCTAGTTTTCTATGAGAAGTGCTTTATTGGGCTTCCATCAGGTCTAAACAGTGCATACCAATGCATACATAGTATCTTTAAATAGATGATCAATACTATCATCCCTAATCTACAGATGAAAAACTCGAGTTTATAAAGATGAGACATAAAGCACTGGCTAGAATTCAGGCCTCCTAATCTAGACTATAACACTTCATTGACTCTGTGGTTCTCACACATGAGGGGACAGTCATTTTAGAAAGATGAACAGAGGTGTGGGCGCATATTAAAAGAAGCCTGCACAGCTGGTCCTGTCATTCAGCTGCCAGAAAGGGGAAGCACTTATCATACAGGCCACTGCTTTAGTCACACATAGTCCCACCAATGACTCCGTCACATAGCGAAGGACCTTACCTTGAGGATGGTGCACACTTGGCATGAGAAGCTTTTAGTCTTTGGGGGCTATCATTCTTTTGATGAATCAAAAGACTGTTGGGTTTATTTGAATCAAAGCAGCATCTATTAAACAAAGAAAGAGTACAATTCTCTATTGAGAGACAGAGACAGAGAGAGAGAGAGAGAAGTGTGGGCACAGCAAAAGAGAGAGAAAGAGAGAGAAAGGATTCACATTTTCTAAACCAAAGTGCGGTGATTCAAAATCTCTTTTATCAGTCAGGATGGATTAGGTTATGCTGCAATAATGAACAAAAATTTAAGTCGTGTAAAATAGTAAAGGTTTATTTCCCCCTCACCCTGCAGAGTATTCTCAGGTGTCAGGAGGGCTCTACTCTATTTTGTTCTCACTCAGGATTCCGGCGCAATGGAGCCTCCACTATCTGGAATGTTGCTAGTCACCAGAGCAGGGAAATGGGAACGTGTGAATCACACACCTGCTCTCAAAGACTTCCACAGGGAGATGACATGCAGCTTTTCTGCTCACATTCCATTGGCCAAAGCAAGTCCCATGGCATGTCTAACTTCAGAGGGCTGAGGAAGCAAAATCCTACCATGTGCCTGGAAGAAGAAGAAGGGAGGAATCAGTGAGTGACAACAATGGCAGCCACTCATCATATGCCTTTATCAAAGTTCTCATTTGATATTACACAAAATGGATTTTGTTGGAGGAGATAGAGTAGGAAAGACAAAATACCATGATATTTAATTGGTACTCTATTCCCTTGGGCACAGCTGAAACAGAGGCTAGATCAAAGGTTGCCTTGGTTCAGAAAATTATATGTCTTATCGATAATGCAAATTAGTCTTTAAAATGTAACTTAGTGAAGGGTTTCAAATAAGACTTGTGAGTTCTCCAGAAAAATGGTCAGTGCCCATGGGTCAAACTGAACCCTGTGCTAACAGAGTGTAGCTGAACCGCTAATAAACTAGATCATTCCACCATCATATCCCATGGCCACAATTATACCCTTGATTTGGGGTGGCCTTCTGACAGAGTAATGGACCGATCAAAAAGGAAAGTCCTTTAAGAAGTACAGGAGAAAATAAAAACAAACAAAAAACACATAAGGAAAGCAAAACTCAGCACACATGACTTCCATGAGAAGCAAGCGCTTTAGCCTGACAGACAACGTCAGCATTTATCATCACCATCATCATCACCGAACTACACTCACTCCCATCTTTTAAAATTAGGCCCTACCTCGTCATTAAGTCAGGATTCCAACCTGTCCCACTTTTGTCCACCCTTTGGACCTCACCAAAGTTAAATATGAGGACAAATAAACTCATTTATTCAATAAATATCTATTAAGCACCTACTATGTGCCTGCCACAGAGCCAGGAAACACACACAAATTCCTACCCTGAAAGAATGAATGAAAATTTTTATCTCAGGTTAAGTGATGAAACTGATGATTATGGTTATTTATTTTTAAATATTTTATAACCCAAACTTTTCCATTTATATATTAGATAAAATAAGTGGTTCAGTGCCTGGGAAATGTGGGTCAGAGCTGTGCATGCAGGCATCAGGCTGGCACGCACGGGCAGGCCCCACCCCGGCACAGCGGTTCTTACCGCCTCAGAGGCACAGCGTGATGCAGCGGACCACGGGTGAACCTTGGAGGCAGGAGGAGGAGAGGCAGTGTCCTGCTGACTTCCTCCACCACATCAGGAGAGCTACGGGACTGTTCTGTGCGGAATTTCTCCACCAGTCAAATGATGGCAATATTTCTTCCTTCTGTTCCCACTCCTCCCAGGTGTTCCATGGATTAATTACCTACGATCTAGAAAGTGCCGTAAGTGCCTCATAGAAAGAAGTTGTTTCAAATGCAGTGTGCTACTTTAGAATGCCCCTACAGAAGCCACGGTATGATTTCGTTGCTGGGCTTCCTTAGGAAGGGTCTATGCAGTGATTCAGCTCAATTTCATTCAAGGTTCATTGACTGAGGGACCTGCCCTCAGGTAAGTTTGGAGATGCAAAGATGAAAACAGTTCTTGTCTTCAGATATCTCAAAATCTGATGGGAGGAGTAGCCATGGGCTGGCTAAACTAAGCGTGCTAGACAAGGTGTACATTCCGTGGTGATTCAGGGGAGAGATACTCATGGAAAAAAGAGCATTTGAGATTGGAGCCAGTTATGACAGACTTGCAGTTAAAAAACAAACAAACAAAAAAAACATTCACCATTGTGTTGAGTCCCCCACACAGCCTGGCAGGTTGTAGGCACTCATTAAACACTTGTGGAAGGAAGGAATGAATGGCCCATTCCCAGTACTGGGTAAACTGAATCATTTTCCCCATGAACAAAATGGGACTATAAAGCCCATCTCTCAGTGGGGTGGTGAGAACTCGGGGGGGGGGGGGAATGCATCTAGAAATACCCAGCAAATCAGTACTAGGTAGCACTGAATAAATATCTACTTGGGACGAAGATCCTTCAAGATGATAGGGAGGCTCGGAGGCGGGGAAAGGTAGGACTGTTGGCCGCAAGGTGTTGTGTGGCGTGGGCATGTCACCTCCAGGGGAGCAAGAGCACTAACAGGAAACCGTGGAGGTGCACGGAACCTTAGGGAGTGGGGACACAGCAGAGGCTGATGGAGGACCAGCACCAACGGTCCTGGTGGCCAGAAGGGATGGCATGGCACCTCTCCTGAGAGCAGAAGGCCATCCACACACTTAAGTGTGACCACTCTTAAGTGTGACCTCCCTCTCGTGTCCTCTGTGTCTGTTACCCAGACCAGCATGCCGTTTATTGCTTCCTCAGCCTCCTCTTCCAGTCTCCCTTACTTCCCACGGTCAGGAGCTGGCAAGAACTAGGGCTTCTGCTTTCAAAAGAACTCTCTTAGCTCCTCTGTGGCCTCCAAGTCCTTCACCAGGAGGCTTGCTGACGTCCTGGCTTTCCCTGTTCTCCTCACGGTAGGGTGCACACCCGGCCACTGCAGGCATGTTGGCAGGAGATCACGTGGTCAAGGTCCCGTCTCTCTCCATGACCCTGGATGGCACCCTCCTCCCTTCCCCCACTGATCACTTCTCTGTCCCCATTGCCTCCTCCCAGCAATGTCCTGCTGAGCACCATCCCGCCTCCCTGCGCAGGCTGTGGGGTCATTCCCGGTGTTCCCAGGGAGGTGTCACGCAGGCTCGGCACATGGCGAGCTTCAATCCACACGCACGTTTCCCCACCCCCGCTGCACGCATCCTAGCCACGTTCCTGTTTTCCCTGATAAGAACACAAGGCCTTGGAAAGCACATTACCCTTTGCAAAATAGTTCCGCTTGTACTATCTCTTTTGCTCCTAACAACTCTACAGAGAGTCAGAGAACTTAAAGCAGGTTATGTGATTTGCCCAAAGCCAGCAGATGTGAGGGTAGGACCCCAGCCACTGGGCCTCACGGGCACCGTTTCTCCCACTGCACTGGCTGCCACTGGGAAACTGTGGGACCCGCCTCTTAACAGCCCAAACCCTCCGCCCTCTATGCCCCTGCTCCGCCCACAACCATCAGGGTCCCCATCAGTTACCACCTCCCCCAAATTCCGAGGAAGCGCCTGTCTTCAACTTCTCCCCATCCAAAGCCTTTTGTTGATCTTCTCTCTTCCTGCCATGAGCTGGGCCTGCCCAGGGACCCCTGTGGCTGCTCCTTCTCTCCCCTTCCCTTCCCATCCCCCTAGTCTGGGCCCCTGTCCTTCCACTCGCTCTCTTCATCCCAAAGTGCTGCCCTGAACTGCTCCCAGCTTCCTGCATTTTTTCCTTGCTTTAAAGGGGGGAACCCCCTCAAAAAAACCAATAATTCTCCCAAATGAATTTTGCCATTAAAAACCCCTAATAAGTAGCTCATTAAAGAGGAAGAGGAGGGGTGTTCTGGAAGGAACTACGTCCTGCTCTCTGGTGTGCAAGGCTGTGGAAGGAGCATGGAGTCGGGGATCAGCAGCCGGGGGCCTTGGCGCCTGCTCCGTGGAGCAGGTGGGGTGGCTTCTAGCAAGTGACTCCTGTCTGGTCTTGGGTTTCTCATTGTAAAACACACAGTCAGGATGAGCTGCTTCCTCGGTGGCTTTCTCTGCCAGCCATCAGGATTCTCTGGAGCAGAGGGCAGAGCCTAAGTGTGCAGGTCCTGGGTTTGAGTGCAGGCGCTGCCGCTTTCCAGCTGTGCGTCTCTGCCAGTTGCTTACCCTCCCTCTGCCTCGCTCCGCAGCTGTAAACTGGAGATAACGCCCATCCTCACAGGGATTTCGGGGAGGTTTGATTGGGGGAAATGCAAAGTGCTTAACCCTGTGCCTGGCACCTGAGGACAGTGTCCTAAATGCTCACTATTGTGATGATTCCAGTGGTGTCAGGTTTGAGTTGGGCGCCCCTGGCCCTTTTCTTGGCCTGCTTGTCTTTCCCTGACATAGAAATTTAAGGTTCTCATGAGGCCCCACTTTAATGGTCCACCTGTTGTGCTGTGTGAGGAAGGCTGATAGCACGAACGCCAGCGTGAATCATCCTCCTGCCCGGGGTGCCCGTTGGCAACACTACCGCAGCCACGTGATGGAGAAAGGGAAGCCGAGCAGAGACAGGGTGGCAAGGAGGATGAAGTGGGACTGGGAGTGCCTGCAGAAAGAGCGGAGAGTGGGAGGAACAGTGTCGGCTGGCTCAGTCCAAGTCAGCTAACACACGCTGAGTCCCCACTGCTGTGTGCACAGGCTGGTGCCCAGCATGGTGTGTGTGCATGTCACAGGGAGAAGGATATAAACATTAAAAAATAAAGACAATATTTCTAGCCCAAGGAGCTCACAATCTAATGGAGAGGTTAAGACGAGAAACTAAAAATTTTCAATTCAGAATATGGCACATGAAAAGGTAGGAACAAATGAAGTGCACAGAAGGACACCCAATCCTGGGGAGGGTATCCAGGGTTTCCCTTTGGAGGTGGCAGCTCAGACAGAGCCTTAATAGCAGGAAAGGTTGCAACATCCATTCACTCACTCGCTCAGTAAAAATGTATTGAGCACCTCCTACGTGTCAGGCCGTGCTAGGTCCTGAGAGCTGATGGCAAACAAAAGCAGACACACAGTTCTTGGGGGCAGAGTGGAGAAGAATATTTGAGACAAAAGAACAGGAAAAGCGAAAGTGAAGCAGCGAGAAAATGCAAGTCAGCACTGGCAGAGAAGAGGAGGCCGCTGGGAAGGCGGTGGGAGCTGTGAACAGGAAGACGCAAGGCCAGGCTGTGAGCCTGAACTTCACTCGGGGAATGTGTGTACGTGGGGCACGTGTGTAGGAAGAAGCGTGGGGAAGTCAGGGAGGCGGTGCCGTGGGCAGAGCGGTGCCTGAGCAAGCCTGATCCGGCAGCGCCGAGCAGAGAGGATGGGAGCGGAAGAGCTGGAAGGGGAGCCAGGAGAACCCCTCCCTCCACCAGGGATGCCGAGTGTGAGTGCAGCCACGGAGGGTGGTCATGCATGGGTCGCAAGGGAAGAGGTGGACATGAGAGAAGCGGACAACCTGACGGTTGACACGTGGTCTCTGTCAGACTCACCTGGCCTGCCCCCGGCAGGCAGTTACCGTGGGCCTGTTTCCGCATCAGCAAAACAAATACCACCTGAAGGTTGTTTTGAGCACTAGAAATGAGCTGCATAAAGTCCTAAACTCTGGATAAATTGTAATTATTGGGCATTACAGGGTGAAGTAAGCAGAACAATCATTCGTTTAACATTTCTTGACTTATTTGCACAAGGCAGGTCCTACAGACATGAAGATGAACTTGACCTCCACCCTTGGTAACTGGACAGAGTGGCTGGGAGGTCAAAAATGTCTTTACAGAGGGGGAAATGGGGATTGTTTAATGAATGCAGAGTTTCAGTTGTGCAAGATGAAAAGCGTTCTGGAAATTGGTTGTACAAGCGTGTGAATGTACTTACTACTGAACTGCATACTTAAAAATGGTTAAGATGGCAATTTTATATTGTGTATATTTTAACCACAATTAAAAATAGACTAAACATATTAAATAAGAGCAGATTTAAGAGGAGATATTAAAAAAAAAGTCTCTATAGTTCCAGGTCTTTGTGACCAGGAGCATGGTAGGAACAAAAAGAAATGGGAAAATCTAGAGGATTCCATTTGGAGGGTAGCTGGAAAGTCAGGTTAGTTTGGACACATTGAGACGGAAGTACCAACTGGACACTGTGTTGAAAGTGTCCTGGCCACCAAGAGAAACGTGAAACAGGAAGCTGGGAGGGTGACACAGGACAAGGATGAGCTGGAAGCTTACTTGGCCTCCGAGGCGTCCCCAGAGCCACCCAGCTGGTGGGGACAGCACCACTCCCAGGCTCCACCAGCAACATGCCTCTGCGTCTGTCCATGGCTGCACAAGTCTCCTGGCTTGCCACTGACATCCTTTCCTCCCCTCTTCCTGTCTCTTCTTGTCCCATAGCTTCTGCTGCCTCCTGACTTCACTGTGCCACAACCCTTCCATCTCTCACTTCAGCCTTCCTCCTCAAGATGTACATTCCCCCCATGGCTTCTCTCTAGTCTCCCTCCAACGCCAGCTCAGGACCTGATTCTCTGGAGGCAACTTTGCCGGTATATTGGAAAGTATGAATTAAAATGCCATGAAATATTATTCCTTTATTAGCTAATTGGCCAAAATTAAAAAGAATGGTAATGGCCAATGCTAAAGAGAGCAGGAGAAAATAGAAATTCTCATATATGTGAATGGGAATGTAAACTTGCTATGGCCATTTTGGATATTAATTTGGCAACATTTATTGAAAATTTTTAAAATGCATACTCTTTGATTTAGCAATCCCACTTTTCAGTAACTATCTTATATGTTTGTAAATCTACCTATTTAAGGATGCTCATTGCAACATCCTGAATATTGCATCAATGGGGAATTATGCGATATGTTACCAAATATTCGCTCAAGGAATACTGATTAGCCCCTGGTAGACCTGCATTTCTTGGCCTAGAGAAATTGTACACTGTAGACCAATATACAGAGGATAAGTGTGTATGTGTGTAAATATGTGAGTATATTCAGATGCCTGTTTAATAAAAAATCAGAAAAAAGTATGCACCTAACTGCTAAGACTGATTATGTCAAGGGGGAAAGATTTCTTAGGGGTAGGAATTTCTTCTCCATATATGTTTGTAAGACTGGTTAAACTTGGAGGGTGATTTTTATTTTATATGTTTATCAATATTTTTCATATAAAATAAATTTAAAATCAAAATGAAGAACTATTCCGGATAGAGGGAGTCTTCTTGGTGCAGCTCGTTCTTCCAGAACCGGCAAGGGCACAGGTTCCTGACAAGCATATGATTGGCTGCCTCTGGGTCACATGACAGCCCCTGGTCCAATCAGGGTGGAGCAAGAGCATGTGGAATGAAATGTGGCCACAGGCAGGCTGTGTCAAGGGCAGTTTCTCTCCGGAGGGTTTGTGGGAACCCAGACATCATCATGGAAATGCCTAGTACTTTCCACCTTAGCTAAGGACATAAAAGTGGGAAATACCTACATTTCAGGGATACGTAGACAGGAGAGGATTTGGGGGAGGTCAAAAGAGATCTAAACTAATACAGCGCAGAGGGAAAAGGAGCCAGTAGAGGGAAGAAGTTAAATATGAAGAGAGAGGAGTGAGTTATTCATTGCATAAGTGTCCACCAGATGCTCCCACGTGCAGGCATTATTCTAGTGCTGGGGATACGGCATCGAACAAGGTAGTCAAGAGCTCACTTTTACAGACTTTATATCCATAAGGTGGGAAGTGCGGCTGGGGACGGGGGTTGGGGAGGATTGGCATTAATTAGGAGTCATTTTAGCTGCGAATGGAGATCCAACATAAAAATAGCTTAAACAAGTTAGAACTGAATTTCCCTCTTCCATAAGAGAAGTCCAGAGAGACATGACCCAGGGCTAGTAGGTACACTTCATGAGCAGGGATCCTTTTATCTTAGTGCTCTGCTCTCCATGGTATGAGCTTTTGCCTCAGAGTCCAATACAGCTGCTCAGGTTCCAGCAATCATGTTCACATTCCAGCTGGCAGGAAGGAGGAAAGAGGATAAGATGTGCCGCATCCTTCTAAGGACACTTCCCCTTATATTCCATTGGCTGGAACTGAGTCACATGATTCCACCGGACTGCCAGGGAGGCTGGGATGCTTGGTCTTACTCTGGGTGACCATATGCCTGGCTAAAATCTGGGGCTCTGCTACCAGGGAAGAAGGAGAAAACAGATAGCAGGAGACACCTGACTGTTTCTACCATAGGAAGAAGAGAGAAAATAAGCAGACAAAAGTGTCATGGAATAATGAGTGGGTTGATGAATAAAGTCCAATGTGAGAGAAAGTAACAGAAGATGGGGCTACTGCAGAAGGAGTGGTCAGGAAAGGCCTCTCCACCCAGGTGAGATTTTAGCTGAGACCTGAACTAGGGGGAGCCAGCCACTGAGATAAATCTGGAGGAAGAACATTCCAGGCAGAGGGAGGAGGCAGTGCAGAAGCCCCAAGGCGGGAGTAAGCTGGACTTACCAAGAAATGAAAGTCCATCATGACTGTTCACGGTGAGGAGCAGACACAGAGCCAAGTCCTGGAGGGTCCAAGAGGGGCAGGGGCATGGGTGGAGTTTACTTTTGCTTTCTTAGAGAGTCCCATGCGCATGCGCGTGCGTGAGACAGACAGATGGTGGCACTCTGTCTCACTCAGGTGTGTGTTTTCTCTCTCACACATTCCAGATTCAAGGTATCAAGGAGGTGAACAGAGTGGAGAGTCAGGGATAAAACTCTAATCCCAACCTATCATGAGAATTTTATAATGACAATAAGATTTCTGTGACTCAGAACTTTGTTCCCTTTCTCTGTCAGCTCCCACTGGAATCCCATGATGTCTCTGCAGAGTGGGGAGCAAGGGCCGTTGGGCGGCAATGACACTGCAGCATTTTCATGCAATAGTTGTGTGTTCTGATTACAGCCTCGCTTTGGTCTCCGGTCATGTCCTTGTGCTGCCGGAGGCTAGAAACTGGAACATAGCGATTGTTCTGGTCCCAAGGCGGCTTGGCCAGAAGATGGAGGCCATTAAGAATTGCACAATCATTCCACTGGATTCAGGCAGTGTCCAACTCCAATGAAGCCAAATTATTTTGCAGCTACTATGTAATTTAACTCTCCCAGCATCCCAGGATTTGGACAAATAGGTATTATTCCCACCGTACAGGTGGAAAAAAGAATTTGATTGACCTAAGGTTTAGAAGCAAGTTGACAGCATCACAGGACTCTCTAGCTTCCGCTGTAAGTGCTTTGCCTGCTCCACCACGCAGCCTCCCAAATGGGGCCTCTGAGACTCGAGCCTCAGGTCGCTAAAGCACAACAGCCAGGGGACCCTTGCTGTCCCCTGCTAGGGTGACTGACAATTCCAGTCTGCCCAAGACTGTGAGGTTTCCCAGGCAGGGGAGTCCCTGGCAAGCGGGGACAGTCGATCACACTCTATGGAACAGTCTGGAGACATTTAACATGCAGCTAACTAAGGGTGAGCTGCTGAGGTAGGCGAAGGGGAAACTGGTCTCAAAGCCAGATAAGGCTTCTCACAACTGCTTAGAATTTGCTTTGAAAACTGGACAACACCAGGTTAAGATAAGAGGGAGGCATGTACAGTGTCTAGAGAGATTTTTGTCCAAAATGATGAGTTCAGAGAGCCCAGCATTTGACTAAGCCTTTCTTTCCCTGGGCTCAGTCTCAGTTTCCCCGGGCTGCCCCTGGCTTAGCTGCCAGCTCTCTCCCGGAACAGGGTGACAGCACAGGATGCACTGACTGTGCACACGCATCAGATGATTAGAGAAGGCCATGGGAATGCCACTGCTGAGGTCACTTACAAAACAAAGGCTGGGCTCATGACGGGGTCAAGGAGGTGCTCTTGTAAAGTCCTTGTGATCAGAGTCAACAAAACACATAAAAGGAGACTGCAGGAAGCTGCCGGTCCACATGCACACCATCGCCACCACCACGAGGTCGTGAGCAGATTTGTCCTCATTTTCCTTTTCTCTTCTGCATGCAAGCCATCCCTGAAGCTGGCCTTCCAGGCGTCCACGCTACCTTCCCGGGTTGCCTGTGAGCTGTGCTCTACTCTTTGGACCCGAGGCGTGTCCATGGTGTGGAAAGGGTTAAGCGCTCAGGCCCCGGGGTGTCTGATGCACACACAGAAGAACAGCAATGTTCAAGGAGAATTCCGAGCAAGTGTTCTACTTCGAGGCAATGCTGCGGTCTCGGTCCTCTCCTAGTTGTGCCCAGGGTGAAGGCAGAGGGAACAGGAAAAGCCGAAGGACCCATGGAAACCTTGGCCAGTGGGGAGCAAAATAAAGCCCGTTACTTTGCTGGGCACGTGACATTTTAGCCAAAGGATTAAAGGACATGGATGTAAAGTTGACACTCAAGCGTTTCTTTCAATTACCTTTCAGAAAGTTAGTCCAGGCCGCATGCTTCGCTTTCATGGCTAACAAGCGGGACTGTGTTTGAATCCCTTGCAGGGTCTGGTTTTCCTCCTCCACAGCGAACATTCTGCTGTCAGCTACACAGGTGCACGGCACAGCACTGTGGTATCTCGTAAAACCAGCTACAGCCAAGGCACCTGCAGGCACGATGGCTGAATTTATAAGACACATATCAGCATGTCCCTGCAGGAGGCAGGCTCGCCCTGGGGGACGGGTTAAGGGGCTCCCCACTTCTGTGTCACTAGGTCATATGAAGCTCCAGCCAGGTGTCCTGGCAACGTACTCCCTGCTAATAAACCTGGGTAGCATGTGAAAAATGATCTTAAGACCTTGACTCAACTTTCATAGTAGACGGCAGTCTCATCAAAGCGTGAACCTGCCCGAGTGGCAGGGCTGCCTGAGCAAGGACTCTGGGAAATCTGGCTGTGACGGCAGGCACCTTTCTCGGGGAGGCAGAAAACACAGCAGGCCAAATATTCGCTTCCCCTGAGACCAGGTCTAGAATTTTATCACAAAGGCCAGAGCCCCAAAGGCATACCTGCTTTGTGTGTCTAGCACAGGACCTTCTAGGCTTTGGAGTCAGCAAGACCCAAGTTCAAGTCCTGAGTTTCCTGCTTTCTAGATCTATGGCTAGGGGTGAGTCACTAAACTTCTTTCTCGTCTTCTCTATAATGTGAGGATGCTATTCCACCCCGCCCCACCGCGTTGTCGAGAGGACGGATGAGATGGTGCATGTGTAGTACTCAGCTTGCGGTAAACACGCAATAGTCAGAGCCGCTAATGGTATTAAAATTAGGTATGAAAAGGACAGTTTTGTGTATTAACTGAGTTTTTTCCAAGCAATTCTTACAGAAATCTCAGGAAGCCCAGATCAGAGTAAGCTGAAGTCAAAAGGTATTTCCGGGCCCTCCCTGGCACTCAGGCGGGCACCTGTCTCTGATTCCCTCTCCCTTGGCAACCCCCACCCTCGCTGAACTGTCCCCTCCTATTTCAGTCCCAGCTGCTCCTGCCAGGGCTTTTAGCTGTGCATCAGCTGAGCTGCTCCCACTTCTACAGCAGGCTGGGTCCAGTGCCTCATAAGATAAGAGTCTGTTTCCTGGCTCAGTCTCCATCTGCCATTGCTGGATGAGAAGTACCAGAGTGGCCTGGCACAGAATGCTGCCTGTGCACATAGCACAGACAGGCACTGCATGTAACCAATTCATTCCCCTGGGGACAGCAGATAGCCAAGTCCTAGAAACCTTCCCTAGGAAAGTCCTGTACGTGTTAGGAACCTGGAAAGAGGAAAAACCTAAGAAGAAGGTGCATGTGATGAAAGGCTTATTTCATCAAGGAACCATTAGAAAAAATAATTAGAAAATAAAAGAGAAGGAAAGAAAGAAATGTGGCAGCTCCCTCTGGCCCAGTCACTTTCGCCATGATCCAAGAAGCTGCGGGACGTGATCTAACATGCCACATTAGGCATCACTTGGGTTCATGGCACTGTGCAATTCCACGCTGTGTGCCAGGCAGTGCCAATGGCCCAATGGTGCTTTTCCCCTCAGAGCCCAGGCTGAATGCACACTACCCAAGAAGCCCTGCAGATCTGGGGTCACCACCACCCCCTCCCAGAGATGCATTCCAGTGTTGTAGGGCACCCAGCAGAGGGGAGAGAAGGCCCTGTGTTCGCTGGTCCTGCTCCTTTTCTCACCTCCTACAAAGAATCACGTTGCAAATAAAATACCTGGCACCATGGTCCTGCAAATCGGTCTTTTTTAGCTTTGCTTCTTTTTCTCTGTGAGCAAAATGAACTGCAGAGTCAAGGTACAACCCCTAATGACCTGTTGTCAGAGGAGAGGGCTCTTGTTGTTTATGCAAACTGACTGGTCACCTACGCCCAGGACTACATTTTCTGGAAGCTTCTCAACTCTGAATTTCGCAGAGCTGGGGTAGATGGCTTTAAAAGGAATAGTTTTGTGCCTTTAAATCATGTAACTAAATATGAAACATTCCCTGGATGCCTGTTGTTCTCAGAGCATCGTGCTGGGCTCTGTGGGGTACAACATGAAACTTGCCCTGGGAACTCTCTTTGTGGAGGGGACAGAGACTTGTCCCAACTCCAAAGCCAGGCACACTGGGCTAAGGTACCGGAAAGGTGCAAACACAAGATGTGAGATACCAGAGAGGAAAACACTGGTCTTCTAATTTGCGGGACTGTCTATACTTACAGTGTACTTATAGGACTGTGTCTTATTTACCACGTGTACCCAGCATGTCATCCCACCTGGCCACAGGTGACACTCAGACAACACTGGCTGCAGAGATGCTCCTGGGAAAAAGAGTAGCTACCTGGGGACAGAGGGTAAGAGCATTCCAGAAAGGAGAAACTGCTTCAGCCAAGCTCACAGGGTTTGTCCGGGAACAGCAAATACCAAGTCTGGTGCGAGCCAGGGTGGGGCGAGTGGGAGGGTAATTAGCAGAGATAAATCTAGAAAGGAGGTTCTGGAGTTGGGGGAAGCAGGTGTTTGCACATTAAAACCTACTCTCCAAATACGTTCTGGAAGAGCTGACAAAGATAACATCTTTCAGAATACAATTTAGAAAGGAGTTAGCTGGACCTTCCTGAACCTTCTCTTCTCTCTCCCTCTCATAGCAGTGAGCATGTTTCAGGTGTCACAAGCAGATCTGAAGAACGGAGAAGCAGAAACAACCACGGTTTTCTGGAACCGCCTAAGTGGCAGTTGAGAGGGTCAATTTGTGGGAGAAAGGAAATCTTCCCGAGTATAGTATCATGGGATTCAGAGATTACAGGTTTTGCGGACAAATGAACCTGACTTCAAAGATAAACCCTGCAACTTTCTACCCAGTGACCTTGGCCAAGATACTTTTCCTTGCTGAGCCTCAGTCTTCTCACTCAGAACTCAGAGAAAGTGACCCCAGTCTCATCCGGCTGTCGTGAGGGTGAAATGAAGCAACACGACCGTGCCCGGCACAGCGCGGAAAGTGCTCGGTACACATGAGCTCTCCTCCCCCTCCTTTCCGTTTTAAACCTGTTTTCATGCTGCACGCAATTAAAAGTTTACGATGTTCTAAAACTGATTTTCCAATTTAGGGGCAGTAAATTGTAAGTCGATGCTATTTTCCTGAAATGACATTCTTTAGATTGGAGCCTGTTGGGTTTCTTTTCAATTGCATTAAGTTCTATTTACTGCATTTCTGATAAGATACCAGCATGCCTGGGAAGAACGTCTGATGGCTCATTCCGACTAGTAAAGGTATCTATGGGAATAGTAACACCCCAGACCTCCGTCCACACACTTCTCCCCATGGCCTCAGAGGGGGACATTTGTTAGCAAATGTGTCAGACACCTGTGGGTTTAATGCCATTGTGCTCACTGATTCCATTAGAGGTGGCCTTGCAGAATCTTCCACAGACACTGAAGCTGGGTATGTTTGGGTTACACTGTCATGGGACACAAAGATGTGTAACCTGCATTGTGACAAAGACAAGATGGCGAAAGTTATTAGAAACCTAGAAAATTCTAAAGGGGAGCTCCCACCACTGTCAATATCTCTCCTTCAGTCCCGATGAAAAGCCAGAGGCCGTAAGACCCAAAGAAAGGCACACTCATAAAACTCCCGAAGACGGATTTTATTTTTCCTAACTCAAATGGGAAATAAATGCATGCACTAGCCAGCCAAGGGTGAGAGGTCTCAGGTCTCAGCCTGGGTGAGGAGTCCTTGCACCACCATTTGGACAGTCAGAAACTCTGGCTGAGGGTAAATGTGATTTTAACAACTAAGCAGCCTTCTGGTAAAATGTGGCTGCTCACAGCTAAGGAGAAAGCAAGCGGCAGTGTGGCCTTTAAACTGATCTTTTAAAAAAAACTCCTAAACCTCCACATGCGCTTTAGGGCCTCCATCTGCCGGAGGCCGTGAGCCCTCTGCAGGCAGCGGAGAAGCAGCAGAGCCACCCTGTCCCCCCAAAGTCGGCTCCCTGCTGGTCACGAGATGGTGGGGCATCCTGGCCGGAGCAGGGGAAACCCCCGGAACACCGGGACACCCCCCAGATTGTCAAGTTGATGATGTTTTCAGGATTTGCAAGCAAGTATTCCCTTCTCTTACCAAATTCACCCCTCCAGAGAGTGCTCGAGGAGCTCATCCTGCGGGTTACTGCACACGCTGTCCTTCCTCTTCCTCACCAGGCACACGGGGTCCCAGTGGTGTGGAAATCACACATTCATAGAGCATTTTTCGAGCATGCTCGCTCACGCCCTCGAAGGGCAGGGGGGCAGCACTGAGTGACTGAGCTCTCCCCAGGGTTCTGACAGGTGGGCCACGCAGCGCCTGTCACAGGCCCGGGCTCAGTGACTGATCATCTGGGCCAGCGTGGCCCAGAAGCGACAGCTAAGGGTCTCTGGATGGCTGGTTCACTCTAAAGCCAGACTTGAAGCCCAGCCCCAGAGGCAGCTGGAGGCACAGTCTGGGCAAACTAGAGAAGAGGAGCATGGGTAGGGAACGACGCAGGGTGCAGGCCACTGGGCCCACCACGCTGAGCACTCACCTGCTCCCCACCGTCCCCTGCGCACCTCGACTCCATGGTTAGCACAGCCACAGGCCTCACCTCGGCCTATGGCACCATCCTGTTCCCCCAGGGCCCTGTCCTGGGCTGGTGAGGCATCAGCCGTGGGGAAGGCCTGTCTTCTTTAGACTGGCCGGGAGAACCAAGCCCAGGCCTGGTACCCACAGGGTGGGGACAGCTTGCACAGAGATGCCCCCTGGGCCCCCAAGCCAGGAGGATCCCACTGAAAGTCCCAGCTGGGCTGAGTGTCCCTCTCACCTCTGGAAACTAGCTGTCTAGGCAAAGACTTTTCCAGACCATGCCTTTGTTTTACGGTAAAGTGTTCTGTCCAGGATAGATGCCCGTTACTTGGGGAAGATAAATAATCCTGAGCATCTATTTAATTTAGACTCTTTCTCCTTCCAAATACTCAAATGGAACTGAGAGAAATCTGCTTTTAACAGTTGGCTTTCTTTGCACAGCTCTCCTCAGCGCCTTCCACTTGAAATCCTCCATGCCCTCCAAAGCCCCGGCATCCTCCTTTAGAAGGGCCTGAAGGTGGCACAGGGGCTCCACCGTGGCCTTAATCATGTGACACAGAGAGATGAAAGCACAAACAGGCTTGAAGCAATCACACCACTCAACAGGCCCGGCCTGAGAAGAGAGAAGGAGAGAAAGCAACCCAGCCAGCAAACTAGAAACACGCCCTTGGGCTACGGGGACATAGCTTTCAAGCCACACGCTTGGGTGCAGCTGGACCATGGCAGGGAGAGGGGGCTGTGGCCCATCTTGTGGACCCCCCTGGCACCTTCTGGAAAGCTTGTCTTGTGGGTGAAGGCGTTTGCCTAGCACGTTGTTTGTTTTCCTAAGCTGGGTGTGTCTTACCAGGGGCAAGTGGCAGGTAGCAGGGGGCACATTAGGAAGAGGGTGGCCTCACCCTGCACCCATCAAGCCATCAGGCCGGGTTGGCCCAGGTGGAGGGGACAGCTCCAGCCAGACACAGGAAGGAGATGGGCCCGGAGCAGGTGAACCCGGAGGAAAGGAAATCCTTTCCTTGCACCAAAGTCCTTGTTTAGGAAAAAGGCGACAGTGGGAGAGAGCACGTGCTGGCGGTGCTCGCACAGGAGCAGTCGACTCTCAAGTCCTCCAGATTTAGGGCTCTGGATGCACCGCAGGGCAGGGGTGGAAGGCGGCGCCCGTGAAGGGCAAGTGCAGGGCATTCTCGGAGAGGCTGATGACTCTCGCTGAGAGGGGGTGCCCTTCCGGGGAGGGCGACAGGCTTCAGTGGAGGGGACACTCACAAATGTCTCCTCCGAGCAGAAACAGCTCCAGGTGTTGTGGCTTGGCTAGCTGTGGGAAGTTTCTGGATGCCTGCCCATGTGTCCCACATAGAATTCTGAGTATGTGTGGACAGTACACGCAAAAGTCACCCTTTTTTTTTTTTTTTTTATTAAGCAAGATCTAAAGAAGTGCTTAGGGGTAATTTCCTAAGAGTAAAAAATGGTTGCTACCTCATTTTTGTCAGAAGCTAGCAGAATTGAAGAATGGCCAGGTTTAACTAAGTGCAGGGCAGCCTGGCTTAGGTCACCTGGCTGTGTGGACAGAACTGGGGTGCGGAGTCAGGGTGCACTGGGGCGAATGCTGACATCGCCCAGGTAGAGTGTGGGCGCCCCGTCCAGCTCTCTGACCTCAGGGACTGGTCTGTGTGATGTAAGTAACAACTCCTCGTGGGGGGCCTGGGACAGGGCGCCCAGACTGCTGCATAGGAATCATGACACCTGGGGAGCTTTGAAAAAGTGCCGGGGCCTGGCTTCCGCCCCAGACGTCCGGTCTCTTCGGTCTGGTGTGTGGCCTGAGCAGCAAGAGTTTTCAAGTTTCCCCAGGTGATCTAATGTGCCGTGCAGTTTGGGAGCCACCGGCCTAGAAAGTAGTCAGCACTCAACAAACCTCTGCTCTCCTCAGAACCAGCTATATCATTGGTGGGGTCCTCGTGCTCAAAAATTTTTCAGAATTTCAAGATGACGACAGCAGAACGTTAAAGCCAGCTCTGGGGCATTCCGGGCCAGGGCCCTGAGGGACAGCTCAGGGGGAATGTGTCTGGAGCCAGTCCTCATTTTCAGCTGCCCTCTGTTTCTAAGTGGAGCGATGCCCCACGCTGAGTTTCAAAGGAAAAGAAATCGCACAACGGGCCAGAGGAACAAGAACCGAGGCGACCCAGGGCTGTTCTGGAGGGGTCTCCTGCTGGCTGGGTTTGCAGCAACCTTTCCTCAAGGAGCCTGTGACCTCTACAGAAGAAAATGCCTTGGGTCGTGAGGCTCCAGGGGTGGGTACCACGAGGCCTTCTAGAAGCCTGAGTGCAGAACTCAGTCCCACCCCCGCACACCAACTCACACCCACAGATGGAAACACGTGACACGCCGCAGCTTCAGAGCAGGGATTTACTGCAGGAAAATTGTCCCAAGTGGGAGACAGTGTCGGGTCTTACAGGAAAGGCCATGCAGCTATGAAAAGTAGTTTTGCAGCAAGAAAGAACGGGACACACTCATCTCCAGAGAGCAGCTTTGTGGTGATGGCCTGGAAGATTCGACCCCACTGTCCCAGCCACCAGCATGCCCTGTGGGGTGGCCTCGCCCATGTCAGGGGAGGTGCGGTGGGCCTGAGGCTGGTTTCTGCTCTTCAGCCTTATCAGTGGGGCCCCAGGAGTCCTCTAGGGACACTTGATCCTTTAATGCTGCTTCGATAGGACAAGCCGGAGGTGGGGTGGGAAGGGGAGAGGGGAGGAGAGGAAGGCCGGTGTGTGCCGGTGAGCTCCTCTTAGAAAAACAGCCCTGAGACCGGGGGCTGGTACCTCCCCACCCCCGAGCAACAGATGATTTAGTGAAGGGACCTTGAAGCCACAAGTCACAGGCTCTGTAAAAGCATCGGAAATGGGCCAATCTTGCACAGACTTTACGACTGTTTGGTCCCCACCCCACTGTCTAGTCTTGGTCCTTAGGTGAGTTCACACAAAGGATTCAGTGACTTCGCCTCCATAAACGGAAGCCCAGAGCACCTGGGCCTGGGCCCCGCGGGCAGCCTGAGCCTGACCTAGGCTGTCAGCTGCAGAGTTAGAGGAAACCATTTGGGAAGAATTTGTTTTTTAAAAAAATCAAGGACAATTAAAACTCTGGGGATTCGCCCTAGTTTCAAAATGGGAAGCGTAAAGCGCTCGACTCTGAGAAAACTCTGCGGATATTTTGCCCACCATTGGGGCACCCAGCTTTGTCACTGTGGGGTCCCACCCTCCTGGGGTCCAGCTTCATCTCCTGTCCCGACCTCTTTGAGGTTTGAGAGAGAATAAAGCCTACCTCCTTCCAGCCCTCGCGCTGGCCCCCGCACTGTGCTCAGCCCTCCGCCGGCTCTGCGGGGTCCTTAACCCTCCTGGGGGTCAGTCTCTGCCTTTGTAAAATGGGCACAGCCATGGGTGTTTGCAGGAACTACAAGAGACCACGCACCTGTGCCGGTGCTTCCCGGGAGCACAGGGAAAGAGCTCCTTAGGCTCTGCAGCATCACCCTCAGGCACCTGTGCGGCCGGAACTGCTATTCTTCCATTTGAAAGTGACTTAAGAGAAGCAAAATAACTGAAATCAGTTGGGGGAGGCTCCAAGGCCCAATGCCAGTTGGGGGAGGCTTGGGAGCAGCACACTGAGTGCCTCCACCAGCACGGCCGGCCCAGCTGTGATGGAGCCCTGAGCTCACCCCACCTCGTTCCAAGGCGGTGCGTACAGACCTGGAGAACCAAGGACTCAAGGTCAGATGGAAAGAAGCAAGATGGAGTTGATAGAAGGGAAGAAATATATCTCAAGGGGATCATCTCACTTATGGGGGGGAAAAAGGCATAATTTTGCTTCCACAGGGGCAGAGGAGGCCGTGGGGATGAGATGGCAGTGGGCACGGCCAGTTCAAGGGGGCTGTGTCAGCAGGCACTCCACGATGGGCCCAGTCTCCAGGGCCAGGGCTGAGCCGGTGGGCACAGCTTCTCTAGTTTCAACAAAGGCCGGTCCTGAGCACTGACCTTGGCCGGGGGCAGAAAGATCCGCAGAAAGGCCCGGCAGGCTTCCCTGCTGGGCTCCCACTCCCGGCCCAGGAAGGGAGAGAGGGTGAGCGCCTGCCGCCACCGTGCACGCTGCACTAAGCCCCTTGCTAGCAGCCAGGATGGTGGCCCCTGCCACGGTGGCTGGAAGAATGATGGAGTGGCCTTTAATTGTTTGTCCTCTGAAACCTGGGAAGTGTTGGCAACAAAACGAGACGAGAGAGGCTGCTGGCGGCAGAATGACAGGCTGGAGTGGAAGCTTCTACTCACCTAAATGGTTAAATGGCCAGTTTGCCAAGGCCACCGAGCAAAGTGTTACCTCACCACGGGGCAGATTAAAATATGCATTTTCTCCTAATTGAGCATAGTGAAATCAGCCGGCGGTCCTGTCACAAGTGCAGGAATGAATTGTCACAGCACGACACACGCTACTCGACAGAGCATCTATTATACAGAGGAAGGAGAGCCACATAAACTTCCTTCCCGTAGAAATTTCAACTAATTTATTGTCTAGTGGGCTGAGAGCTGGCAGTGTGGAAAAGACCCCGTGAAATGGTGGCCCGTCCAGCCTGGTTTTCTAGGATGGCAGCACATGGTCCAGTTGTGGTATCTTGTGCCTGTAACAGGCCACGTGGCAGGATCTGGTTTGTAAATTGGTAACAGACCTAAAAGATTTTGTATATGATTAACCTTTATTTTTGTAAATATGTTTTATACTCAATGTGGTTGTAGGGCAAATCAATAGCAAACAAATCCTATTTTCCCACTGCCTTCTGTTGTAAAATTAGAAGTGTGTTCTTAGAAGAAAACAGAAAATCTTGTGCCAGATACTCTGAGAAACATGAGGGGCAAGGTGAAAGCCTTTCTCTCTCTTATGCAGGTTCCTGGGGCTTTCCAGACACTTTGCCTCAATTTCTCTCTTCAACCGAGGCACCAATTTGAACTCAATACTCCTGTGCACAACCTGGTTGTTGGTCCCCAATATTGCATTTCAAATAAGTAGCAAACACTCACGCATTTGGCACACTTTCAGCTCAGAACCGACTAAGACCCCCAAGTCTTTTTCACATGAACCACTGCGATTGCATTTGTGTGGTTGACTCCATGCACCTAAATGCAGGACTTTGCATTTATTCTTATTAGTTTCCACATCATGGTTTCAGTTGTGTTTCAGCCTGTTGAGGAAGTTTTGAATCCTGCTTGTGTCATCAAAGAGGAGCTATTTCTCCTAGATAAAGACGTACTATGTCTATGAACTTGATAAGCATTTCTTCTTTGTGTCCAACCAAATCAACAATGAAAGTGTTGGATAGTTAGGTTCTCCAGCTCTTCTCGGGACAAGGGTGCCTTGTTTTTGTGCTGTTTCAAGGATATTGCTCCACCTGGGAAGAGGGATAAGGGAGGGCACTCCATTTTGGTGTTGCCTCACCCTTAATCCTATCCCTAGCAACTGCTACACCTGGGGAAGGAGGGAATGCTTGATCAATCTAGGAATTCCCCAGCCCAGGCAGAATAAGATTTAGAAAGTGACCTAGAGTAACCTAAGGGTAATTAATATGCCATTAGCTTGAATCTGTCTTGCGGTTCACCTCCCCCCCAGGTGGGCTTTCCTAGAGAGCGCTCATATACACAGATAGAATTTTGAATCCACCTGTTGATCATTTGCTAACATCCTATACCTCCCAAGAGCCCACCTCCTCACTGGGCTAATAAAAGGAAACAATCCAAGAAGTAAAGGAAGTGAGTGGGTCAGTGAGTGAGTTGGTCTGTCTCTCTCCACTTGCGGAGACAGACCTGTTTTATTCTACAATTAAGAGCTGCTCTTGTGAAACTGCTCCCTGCCTGAAGTTACTCTGTCATATTGGCCTTGCTGGTGCTTTTGCCAAGAAAAGAGTGAGAGGACTGGGATAATAGTTGGGATTCAACACTTTGATGTGTCTGGTCATTCTTCAGCTAAGAGCACATAGAGAACTGAGGGCAGACTCCCACCCTGACATCTTTGGTGCTGAAACCTGGGATTCTGAGAAAAATATTCAACAGGGCTAAGCGCAGGGCCCCATATAGCCTCTAGAAACTTCTTCTGTGTCTCTCAGAATTCTCCTGAGTTACCACATCAGCCATTTGTCTGAATTCTTATGGGCAGAGACCACACCCCACATATGGTGGGCACTCAATAAATACTAGTGGAATAAATGCAAAGGAGGAAATTTGAGTTCTGTTCATTTTTTTATTATGAAGGATAATCATACCTTCAGTAAGACTTAGGTGTGATTACAGGTAACCACATAAAACTATTGCCTAGGATCCTGGTGAACGTGACACGTAAAATGTAACCCATAGATAGAAATGCAAATATATCTTTCGCTGAAGACACAATTGACTATAATGACTTCTTTGGTTTTAAGAAATGATGAGAGATAAAAATAGAAGACTAGCCTTAATTAACACACTTACTTATTAGTCTTCCCTGCTGGTGACATTAGCTTATGCTCCATCTTTGGAAGCAACACACACATCTTTAAAGTTGGGGCCCCGGAGACTAGAGGTGCTTAAAGAGCCCAACGTGTGGCAGAGCCCTCTGGGCCCCGGAGAAATCTGGTGCCGACCTGGGTGCCACTGCACTCCACTGGTGGCAGTTGGGTGCCCAGGTTCCCTGGGGTCAGCAAGTGGGGGAAGCCGGCAGCCAGGGCCGCGTGCCCAGCAGTCTCTCTTCTGCAGCGGGTCCTCTTACCCCGGCCCACTGGGACTCTAATCCTAGTGTTACTCGATTTCCAGCTATTTCTTCTTTGCCCAGCCCTGTAGTTAAGTGGCAGTAAATACCACTTTAGTGCTGGGAGATGGATCATAATAACAACAATAATAATAATAGCTAGCATTTATTGGCTGTTTATAATGTGTATGTGCATTATCTCGTGTCATCCTTACAAGGTCCCTGTCACAGAGATTGCATTATTACACTCATCCAGGATGGGGACACGGAAGCTTAGGGAGGGGTCCTGTGCTCTAGTCATGAGGCTGAGGAGCAGTCACTGACTCCAGGGTGCCTGCTCCCTACGTTCCTGCCTTGCCATGTTACAATGGATGCAGTTTGGGTAAATTTAATTCCAGAAGTGATTTCTTCGTCCCCATCACATAGCAGGTACCCTGTTAGACATCATAGATGTTTCCAGTGAAGAGGCAAAATTCCTGCCTGCATAGATCTTAACAGCCCACGGAACTAGCTTTTGCTGTGGCAACAACCTCAAACCCTCTGTGACTTAAAATAGCAAAAATTTATTTCTTGTTCATGCTATATGTCCACTGCAGGTCAACTAGGGGCCCTGCTCACCATTGTCACTCGAGGACTCAGACTGACAAAATAGCCACCGTCTCAAACATTAAAGGTCTTTGAGGAGAGAGGGAGAGACAGATGTGGAGAGCTTGCTTCTGCAGTTAAATGCTCATCTCAGAAGACACATGTGACACTTCCACTCCCGTGCATGGTCTACGACAAGTCCATGGCCTCACCCACCCCAGAGGAGCCTGGAGTATAACCCTGCTATGACGACCACCACGTGGACTAGTCTGGAGACTAAGACAAGCGCACCAGTCCCTGTCACACAAGGCAGAATGCGGTGCCTCATAAGGTACACGCCACAGGTTCAAAGGGTTTACTGGAATAGAAAATAATTTCCCGTTGTGGGATCAGGTGAGGCTTTGGGGAGGAAGGATGGACTTCGGGAGAGAAGTGAGATTGCAGATGGCCAAGACTGGGGTGCGGGGTGGGCTGAGAACCGGGGCTGAGAGGATAGTAAGAGCAGAGGCTCACAGTGCGGGAGGGGAGATGGGCTGGAGCAGAGGTCAGGTGGGCACAGATGGACAAGGCTGGACTGAGGGGAGAAATCTGCTCTCGATTGCGTGGCCTATGGCGGGAGCTGGAGGGGGCCGCCCTGGCATGGTCAGAGCTGTGCTTCAGGGAGTGTCTTCAGACAGTGCTTGGATACGAGCTTGGGGGCAGGAGGGGGGCTGCTGCGGCATTTCAGTGGGAGAGGAGGGCCTGGGTGAGGGGTGCCAATAAGGATGTGAAGCAGGGGAAGCACCTGAGACACACTGTGGAAAGAAACCCCCCAGAACCCCAGAACTGGAAATGCTATCAGGCTAGATAATCAAAGGGGGCATATGAGTGAAGGAAAGAAAGTGCCCACATTCCAAGTCTGCATGAGGTTCTTGGATAGCATCAACAGTACTTACCAAGAAACCATGAGTGGTATCTCAAGTCAAGTCTTATTTTTGTAGATGTCAACATTCCCCTAGTCCCATAGATATCTCTTTGGGGCAAGAGCTTTCTGCTTATATCAAATATTTTCTTCTTCCAGTAGCATTTAATTCCTTATTTATTTGCTAAGTGTGCTGTAGAATATGTGTGCTAACACTTAGAAGTTGACACTGACCATGAAAAATTCTTTATAACCTGTACTTTCTCAGTGTAGGTGCCTGAAGCTGGTACGAAAAGATGTTTCCTGTCTTCCTTGGACTTAGAAGCATACATATTTTATAAAAATATTTTTAGACACTTTAAGGACCTACAATGTGTCAGCAAGTTTATTCTATATGCATGAACAAGAATTCAATGCAGGAAACCTGCAATAGGGTATAGAGTGTTTTGCAGAGTCAGTACTGTGTTACATGCTGATCACTATCATGAGGAAGTCCAAGGTCTAATTAACCCTCCCTAGATGGAACTAAAATCAAAATCCACCAGAGCTAAGGTTACTTTAATTTCAATACCGCATGCACACATCAGAGAAGCTCAGCAAATACTTGCATCTAATCTGCTTCGCACAGCAGGTGTATCTGTAAAGGTTTAGGATCTGCTTTTCAGTGAATATTAAGCTTTTGTTTTACAATGACTTATATGCATCACTAAACATATTTTAATATTTTTATATTGTCTTATTAAATCAGGAACTTCAGAGGGTTTAGTAAACAGGAGAATGCAAAGCCTAGAGTTGCGAGGCAGGTTTTCTTGGGATATTTTTTTTCTTATTATGGACAAGCAGATTGATTCCTTCCTGAAGGAGCAGGTTCTTGGAACTGGAGACACAGACACCACATAAGGTCTTGCTACTCAGAGTGTGGTCCGTGGACCAATCACATCAGCAGGATCTGACAGCTTGCTGGAAATGCAGAATCCGAGGAGTGTGAAACCCACGTGTATGGAGGGCAAACTTTTTGTATACTAGGGTTCCGCAGGGCGGGACTTGAGTATGTGTAGATTTTCATAGGGGACGGGGTCCTGGGACCAACTCCCATGTATACCGAGGCACAACTGTAGTAGAATTGAACAAATAAGTAAATATATTACAGATAATGAGAGCCAGGTCTCTTGCTGTTGGAGAAAGATGCCACAAATAACAAAAGAGACAAGTATAAAATGATTCCCGTGGTATTAGTTCAGAATCCCAGGTCTCAGTACAAACTCGTGGTTTTCAAAGAGGGAGAGGGAAAGGGAGAGGGAGAGAAAGGTATGCACTTAGCATATGTATGCAGTATACCCAGCCTTCTCTGTTTTGAGGGCCTAAAAGCAAAGACCACTCCAGTGACGACGAGCACACCTCCAACATGGGTCTAGGTCTCTCCACACCATTCTCTTGCAAAAGGAAACAGGAAATAAGACACTTTTGGAGAAGTGACTGATTCCTAGGCCAGGGCATGGACAACACAAGATGAGCCTGGAACCTCTTGCAGGTGCCAGAAAATAAGAAAGTGCTCAAAAAAAGATAAGAGTCTGTCAAAAGAACACAGGAATTAACCTGAAGGAGCCAAAAGCCAAAACATTCTGAGCAGCAAAATATACAAAGATAGCACTAGATTTTAAGCTAGAATAAAATAAACATCTGTAAATAAGATGAATAAATATACACATTGATATAAATAAGGAAACAAACAAAAAACACAGAAATGACAGGGGAGAAAAGATAGCTCTTCACAGTGGGATTCCAATGAATAAATGCAGAAGGAAAGAGGCCATGAGGCGAACCCCACAGCATGGGTGCCGCAGGCTGATGGACGCTAAAGTGAGTGGGTGAAAGTTTGAGGACGAAGAGGCGATGCTTACTCTCAAAGCTTCACCCCAAGATACTTAGCAATTACAAAGGGAAAGACAATAGCTTTCCGGTGAGAAACCCAACAGATACCACTTTCACCAAGCGATCAAAATAAATGTTGCCAGTTATAAGATTTGGATATCACGAACCCCTTCATGTGACACGATGAGAAAGGCAGGCCAAAATTTTTGTGGTATTCTTGCCAAAAATGCATAAACTTGCTCTGTTTATAAGAAAGCATGAACAAACCCAAACTGAGGAATAGTCTACAGTGGGACTGATCGTGTATTCCTGCAAAGTGTCAAGGTCGTGGCGGACAAGGAGAGACCAAGAACAGCTACCAAGTGGAGGAGGCTAGGAGAAGTAGCAACTAAATGCACCTTAGGGTCCTAGGTTAGATCCTGAAACAGGAAAAGGACAACAGTGGAAGAAAGAGTGAGTTTCGAATAGAACTGTGGTTCAGTTAATTATATTGTACCAGTGTTACTGTCCAGTTCTTGACTGTGTGTCGTGGTGATGTAAGATGGTGATATCAGGGGAGACGACGGGAGGATAGAAGGAAACGCTATCATTTTTGCAACTTTTCTGTAAGTTTAAAATTAGTCCAAGATAAAAATTCTTTTAAATAATTCTATGTCCTTCTTTAACACTATATGAAATATCACGACAGAAAATAAATCCAAAGAAGGGACCCAGGACAACTTTGTTTGCAAACTGTTTGCAAAAAATCTCCACTGTTCATATGTGGAGATTCTAACCTTCTGGCTGAGTTCCTGCCACTCAGAATCACAGGTCACGCCAACCCTCATTGTCTTCATTTTCTTGAGGAAAGAGAGGCCCGGGGAGGTTAAATGACTCATAGGAGGTCCCAAAGTCACTTGGAGACAAAATTGACAGTAGAAGCTAGGTGTCTGGTCCAGCGCGATTTCTACTTTGTCTTGCTGACATCACGATTGAGGAGGACAAGGACACAGAGAAGGGCTAGCGCTTATGGGATGTTTCTTCACATCAGCCTTTAGAGGGTCATCTTTGCTGGAGGCAGACTGACGGCCCACCCTGAGGTGACTTGATATAAACCCTGCGTGGGTGTCAGAATGCTGGACCTCCCGCAGCCCTGGGAAGCTTCTGTAATCAGGGCTCAGCCATCTCCTCTTCAAACATGCGCTGAATCAGATAAATTCCGCAGGAGGCTCCTGCTGGGTGTGGGCGAGGAGTGAAGCAGGGGGAGCCCCAGAAGCTGCTGCTGGCTGGGAGGGGAGTGAAGAGGCAGAGAACCTCCGTTTCCTCCAGAGGGAGGAGTCTTGGCGGCAAAGTGATTTCTAGGAATGATTGACTCGAAGTGGGCAGGTCTCGGGCAAAACTGATGACGGTCAGCAGGGTTTGCGTCTGGTGGCTCTCAGCTCTCCTCCCGCCTCACATTTCCGCCCCCCTTGGGGGCCCCGTCTGTGTGTGGAGCACTTCAGCACGCACGTGGGGCCCCCAGCCGGACTGCCCTGCACAGGGAGTCAGAGCCCGTGCTCCGGGTCTCCGCTCCCCAGTAGCCCTGTAAGCAAAGCCCCGCAGCTCCCGCAGGGACCCACCGTCGAGTAGCCGGTGTGCGGCGAAGGAGCCAAAATGCCCCTCCCGTCCACCCAAAGTAGTATCTAACGTTACCTCTCTCGGGGGTTGTGAGGGGCTGAATTGTGTTTCCCCCAACTCCTGTGCTGACTCCCTGACCCCAGCACCTCAGAATGGGGCTCTATTTGAGGACAGGGGCTGCAGGGAGGTGCTTAAGTTAAAATGAGGTCTAAGGATGGGCCCTAACCCACTCCGACTGATGTCCCCATAAGAGGAGGAAGAGACATCAGCGATGTGCACACATAGAAAAGGCACGCGAGGACACAGTGAGAGGGCAGGCGACAGCACGCCAGGAAAGGGGGCCTCGGAGGAAGCCCGCCCTGCCCACGTCTCCATCTTGGGCTTCTGGCACCCAGAACTGTGACAAAATACATTTCTGTTGTTTAAGCCTCACAGTCTGTGGTTTTTTGTTAAGGCAGCCCTAGAAAAGTAACACAGGGGTATTTGAAGTTTAATTGAGACACTTCTAGAGAATGGAATCACTGCCTTAATTTGCATAAATTAATGGAGGAGTTGGCAGTATCATGACACATGATGGAATCACATCATAGAAGCTGTTGTCTGCTCTACCTGTGTGAGCCAGGGATGGCACACACACACACACACACACCCCACACACATAAAACCACATATATATATCACACACATACACCTGCACCACACACACATTCCACACATGCATACACACACCACATATATCACATACATACATATGCACCACACACATACCCACATGCATACATATACCACATACACCACATACATATATCACACACATACCACACATGCATACACACCACATACACATGTCACATACATACATCACACACAACACATATACATACAACACACCACACACATGTGTGCCCACTCATGGAGCAAATTCTTGACATTGTGAGGCACACTTCCCACAACCTTGGTAAATTCCCCCAATCTCAATGGTAACAGTTGAAACATGGCTGTCGAGGACAGCCTAACAGACTTGTCCACCAGCTAGGACGCTGGCTCAGAGGCTGCCCAGAGGCCTGCTGACACCACAGATCACACACACTTAGTGTTACGTGTGCAGTGTCTTGTTTAAACCTCACAAGAGTGTTAGGAAGGCATTGTTTTCCACTTTACAAACCAACCCACAGGAGAAGCCGAAATAGCTCAGTTGGGAGAGCGTTAGACTGAAGATCTAAAAACCAACCCACACTGTGACATTTGAAGTCACTCCAAATAGTCAAGACCCCAGTGAATGTTACATCTACTAATCCCATGTTTGCAACGTCTGTTACATACATGTTCTCAGTTCCTGGGACCATCATTTCCCCAGTCACCGGGGCCAGCTGCAGGTATTAGATCTCATCTCTCTCACCACTCTGCACCGGCCTGCCAGTATCCAGTTATTCCCTAAGTACTGTCCATTCTCATTGGCATTGGTTCCACAACCCAAATCGGAGTGAAGTGGGGTATAGATCATGACATAGGATACAGTTAAATTATTCCTATGATGAAAGGGTAAACTATTTTCTGGACAGTTTGTCATGTAGACACTATTAAGGAGAAGCAATACCTCAAACAATTTTTTTTTCATGCAATTTTAGGAGATTCATGGACCCTGGTGAAGTTCATCCTAGGTACACAAATTCCAGGTTGGGAACCTCTGGAATCCTGTGGTTTTAAAAAACTATTATTTTTAATTGTGGTAAGATACACATAGCATAAAGTTCACCCTCTTGACCATTTTTATGTGTAAAGTCAGTTGCATTAACATTCACACTGTTATGCAACCATCACCACCGTCCAGCTCAGGAACACTTCTCATCATGAAAAACTGAAACCCTGTACCTATTACACATGAACTCCCGGTTCCTCCCTCCCCAGCCCCTAGAAACAACCATTCTACTTCCTGTCTCTATGAATTTGACTCCTCTAGGGATGTCATGTAAGTGGAATCATACAATATTTGTCCTTTTTTGACTGGCTTATTTCCTTTAGCACGATGTCTTCAAGGTTCATCCATATTTTAGCATGTGTCAGAATTTCCCTCCTTTTTAAGGCTGAATAATATTCTATTGTATGGTCAGCCTTTTGTGTATCCATGGATTCTGTATCCATGTATTGAGCCAACTACTGATCAAAAATATTTGAAAAAAAATTGCATTTATACTGAACACGTGCAGACCTTTTTCCTTGTTATTGTTCCCTAAACTATAGTATATCAACTATTTACATAAAATTTATATTGTATAATTATAAGTAATCTAGGGATGATTTAAAGTATTCAGGAGGATTGCATAGGTTATATACAAATACTACATCATTTTATATGTGGGACTTGAGCATCCAAGGATTTTGACATCTGTGGGAGGTCCTGGAACCAATCCCCATGGATACCAAGGGACGACTGTGTATACCACATTTTGTTTATCCATTCCTCGGTCCATGGACACTGGAGTTGTTTCCATCCCTTGGCTACTATGGATAATACTGGTATGCACATGTAGTGAGGATACTGTGATGTTATGATTGATACGCACACACACATTGGTTTTCATCCATGGTTCCTGGCTCATAACTCCCAGTGCTCTTGTTATAATGTTGGGGGCACTTTAGGCGTCAGGGTCAGCCTTGGAAAACAGAATCTCTCTCTGACCTTCTCCTGCCCTCCTTTCACCTGCTCCTTTTTCTCCCCAAGGCAGAAATCTTCTTCCCCCTTTCCTGGATCTGGCCCTAAAGAAATTCTCTGACCTACCTTGTCTGATTGTGGCTCATAAGGCCCCCATTCCAGAAGGGGTCCTACCCCACACCCTGGAGGAAGGAGTGCTGCACAGAGAGGCCAAGAAGAATCTGCACAATCAGGCCTTGCTGGGTTTCCCCACTTGACTTATTTGTATTAGATCAGACCCTTTTTGCCCAATCACATTTCTACACAGTTGTCCATGCTTCAATCATGCCTATCCCATGAAGCCTCCATAAAAGGCCCAAGAGTACAGAGAGCTTCCAGAGAGCTAAACACATGGAGGTTCCTAGAGGGTGGTGAGCCTGGGAGGGCAGAGAAGCGCCACACCCCTTCCCACACATCTCACCCTGTGCCTGTCTTCATCTGTATCCTTTCTAATATCCTTTATAATAAACCAGTAAATAAGTATTTCCCTGAGTTCTGTGAGCTGCTCTAGCAAATTAATCAAACTCAAGGAAGTGGTGTGGCATCCCCAATTTATAGCCAGTCAAAAGCACAGACAAAACAACCTGGGCTTATGATTGGCATCGGAAGTGGGGGTCAGCCCTGTGACACTGAGCCCTCAACGTGTGTGATCCAACGCTGTCTCCAGGTACATAGTGTCAGAATTGAATTGAAGGACACCCAGGTGGTGTCCACTGCAGAACTGATTTCTTGCTTGTTGGTGGGGAGAACTCCCCACTCATCTGGTCACAGAAGTCTTCTGTGTTGATCCTTGTGCTGTTAGCTCAGAGGAAAAACAATATGTGTTTTTTCCTACTCAGACACAAAGGCTCAAAGTTTCTTGGTTACTACATGGCAGAGCAGGGTCTTGAATGCAGGTTTTTCCAAATCCACAGTTTCTTAATTTCAGCTCCATTGGTTGAACACAGGAGACCATATGTGTCTTCAGTTTGGTTTTGGTAGGGAAAGGAATACTGTCTAGAAGAGTCTCCTTCCCAGCACTTCCCTGAATAATGGAGGAGGGTAAAACCCTTCGTTTCCAAAATAATCTGAAACATTTTCAGGGGCCCAGAGTGAATATAGCTCCTTTCCCTATGAAATCTTCTTTCCTATTCTGGAAGCTCTAAGGCCTGGGGTGAGAAGGTGAGGAAAGGATGCATCGCCCACGCTCACACTGAGGAGGGATGCTCAGAATTCCGAGTCTCTACCATTAGACAATCTCCTTCCACTAGAGACAGGAGATTTGATACCCACAGAGCCCAGGTGGATGGGAGCTGGAGGAGTGAAGGGGTAGCCTGGCCTGGGGAGGGGGGGGTCAGTGAAAATAGCGCTGGCTTCTGGGGGAACTGGTACCCAGAACTGCCCCCCACCCCCAGCCCAGCTCTCAGGAAGGCTGTCCCCGGGCCATGCAGGAAGGCTCCAAAACATTAACTGCCTGTAATTTTGACATGTCAGATATTTAATAAGGAACAAATTAGCACTTGGGTCTTTTTTTCTGAGACAATCCAATTTCTATGCCAGGCACCAACTTCTATATTTCAAAATGCATTTTTGAAGGTTAATTAGAGAAGCAGCAGAGATAGTGTTTTCCAAGAGGGATTTTTCTGGTTCCTTCCAGGTCTATGGATGGCAGAAAAAATAACTTTCAGACACTAAATTGAGTATGTGAAGCTGTGAGAATAAACCCATCTCATTAGTCATCGTGTCAATTATAGTATCTAAGGAACAATTTTGTAGCAATAGCATATTTATTTGATGTTTCGAAAACTACCTGGACCTACTGTTAGGAGGTATTTGTTCTTAATGCTCCGAGTACCTCTTTAACAAAATGGCACTCCATAAAAATTTAGTGTGTTCCTACTGTAATTAAATGGCCCTAGTCATTTTTGCATTTATGATATAAACTATAATGGCTGTAAAATCCCGCAATTAACTTTCCTTGCGCCAACATTTCATACTTGAGAAATTCTCATTACAAATTTCATTACTGATTCACTTATCTGTAATTTGTCCTATGTAACCTAAAGAATATTAACAAATTTAGAGTCACTTTTGCTCTATTAAAAACGAAATATAAAAGTCTTTCACCTAGTGAGTCAATCATGATATTTCAAAGGGCCCCCAAACGGGTCAAGTGTGGCGGTGAGGACGGGAAGGAAGAGAGATCATCTGCTTGGGAAGGAGAGTGGAGCAACTGTGAAAACAAGCAGGGTGTCATTGAGCTCACCGGCCTGCTCGCGACCAGCCCAGATGCACTTGCCGGGGTCCCCGGGGAAGGTGTCAGTGAAGGGCCGGGCTCACATCCAGAGGCCTGGGCTTCCTTTCACTTCTGCTCTGGTTCTCATCTCTGGTGCTCCCTTCTTTCCAGGAGTCCGGGCTGGCTAGAGTAAAGCCTGCAGGGTTGTAACCGGCTCTGCCGAGGGGTTGCTTGGGCAGAAAGTCTAGCCAAGAAACTGTAACCAATGGCAGTGGGAAACCGGAAAAGGAATTCGCACGAGAAGCTCCCCAGCTCAGAGATACTTGTAGTTCCATTTTCCGTCTCCCCAGGCACAATTTGGCTTATGGAGAAACGTGGAGAAATGTTCCCCCTCCCCTAAGCCTCCTCACTCTCCACTTTTAAGGCAGAAACAAATACACGTGCACATTAAAGTGAAGTGAAAGTTGACTGGCCCCATGTCAGGAACCCTGAATTCTCGTCTTCATGCTGTCACGACATTCCAGTGACAGTGCTGAGTTTTGTAACCTTTCTGGGCCCCAGTGCCAGACGGGGACCAGAAGGAGTTTCACCGGGATGACCACTGAGAGTCTATAGTCTCATTTTTCAGCAGGAAAAACCAGGAGCTTCTCTTTACCCACCAAGTGGGCGACATGGGGTGCTCCGTCAGCCACCGGGTCTCCGCAACAGTGATCTCCACGAGCAACGGCCTGCATAAATATCTCCCCGCATAACACCCTGCCTTCCACAACTGCCTTCATTTTATTCTAATTTGTAATTAACTTTTACAAAATTAAGTTGGAGATGGAAAATTACCATCCCGACATAAATAATCCCGCTGCCGGATGTGGCAGCGTTAACACAATCAACAATCCGATTCATAAATGAAAGAAATGTTGTCATCCTTATTACTTCTGTGTGCTCCATCTTTTATAGAATATTACAGTGTAAATTGAAATTTTATATGATTTAATAAACCTCAAAAAGATATTATGGCCAAGTAACCACATAACTGTAACAAATTGTCCTCCTCCCTCATTACCGAGCGTCTTCCTCACGTGGGGCTCGCAGCCTCATTATCAGAGCAGCGTCTTTGACAACCCAGAGCCCATTAAAAACACCTTGAAGAAAGCGCACTCCACACTACAGCACTTCAAAATCCATACTGGGCTGGCATCCTTGAGGATGGCGTTATAAAATGAGGAAAGGGTTCCTTTCATTTTTCATCCTAAGACTCAGGCAAAAAACACGTTATATCTGGCCCTGTAACCACCCCCTCCCCCGCATACCTCTCCGAGACCCACGCCAAGCTCTGCCGCACCACGACAGACACTGAAGTCAAATAATCGAAACGGCAGCAGCAGAAGGGTTTATTACCCCTCCAAATCTTTAGCTGGTTTTATAGGTTACTAGTTTAGATTTAAAGTTTCTTTGTTTTCAGAGCACCAGACTTCCCATTTGTAGCTGATGGCCATTTTTCAAAGGTTTCTGGCTCACCCAGGAATTCGTACGGTGGCTAGAACAAGCCAGCAGGGCAATCACACCTCTACTCCCTGTCTCTGTCGTTGGATTTTGGTTCTCGTGCTCCACCCGAGGCACCCCCCCCTTCCCCGATATTCCAAATTGGAATGAAGACGCTGGAAATCTAAGTGCTCTCTAATCACATGCCGAGGTTTTCTTGGAGCCTGGTGTGATTTCTGTAGCTTCCAGCAATGTGTGGGACACACTTGCACTGAAGAATTTAATGACTTGTTTTACTGCTGCCTGCCATCAATATTTATCTATATTAACTGAAGAAAGGCATTACTCGGAATGGCATTTCACACCTCTGAGCATTATACAGTAATTCCAAAGTCATACATTGTACCAAATTCTATGAGCAAACACAGATACAGTAGGAATAGAAATAACCCAACTCGAAGTGTTTCAACTTGAATTGTCTGCAGCAATCTGGAAAAACCAAAGTCACGAGAAGTCGAATTGCTATAGCTGGGAACGACTGGATAAAAAGCAATGGGGAGGGGGAGGGGAGAAAAAAAAATAACAAGCAATGGGAACGACCGTTTCTCTGCTTGGTTTTTCTTGAATTAACAAGAGCACATTTCACGTATATTTTGTAGAAAAGAATGACTGAGACAGTGTGGTCAGACAAGGCAGACGAGGGCCACGCTTCTTTCTGCCTAAGCGTTCCGGCCAGGAAGGCTGGATTATCCCTTCCATATTCCCCTCACCCCTCCTCTGCCGGTCAGTTTCCTGTCTCAGTTCCCCCTGCCAGAGAGCCCTTCTCTAACCACATTTGGTCACATTTCCTGGCTTGTGTCTTTCCAGTCCACAGATCTGGAAGAATATCTCGTGCACATGCTGGTTTGTACAGTTGTTTATTGCCTGCCTTCTCCTGGCGTGGAAGCTCCCTGAGGGCACAGACAAGCCCAGCTTCCCCATTCTACGTCCTGCATGGAGCACAGGCCTGGTGTGTGCGGGGCCCACTTTCCATCTGTGGAATGAATTATCCGCACTGCGTGGGCATGAGTTTGAGCATGGTGGGCATTTCTAGTATCTACCCAGACCACACCATTTGGAGCAAACAGCTTTAAAAGGGTCATCTGAATGTCTTATGCTTGAGCTTTCCTCAAAGACCAGTGTTTTCAAGAATGCAAGGACCTGGGAGATCAGCTGAGCCAACCCTTAACCTTACAGGGGAGAAAACTTAGTCTCAGATGGCTCAAGAGACTGATTCAAGGCTGTTCAATGCTGCACAGAGGCAGAAGTACTCCCAGAACTCGGGCTTCTGGTGGCCCGATGGCTCAGGGCTCTTTCTCACACACTGGATTCTGTCTCCAAAGTTATGTTCTGCAGACAACTGCTTCCAGAATAGCTTGACTTTCACATTCTGATCTGAAATGTTCTTCCTATAATTTTCCCATCTTCAGAAATTATGTTTATGGGACATCTTGGCAAGAGAATTAGTCCTCAATTCATAATAGATAAGGTTTACATTTTTAATAACGAAATTAGAACTTCAGAGAAACTTTATAACTGCACTATTAACCCACAGCACTTAGATTTTATATTAATCCTAGATTACTCACCCAGTGACTTTATACACTTTGGAAGAAACACAAGACTTGGAAATGGAAAGTGTGAACAGAAGGATACACGTTCAGTCTGATGCCCAGTCTTTCTGAAGTTGTAAGATCCTGCTGGTTTTTGGTGGATTCTGTGAAACAGGACTGACACACTGACACACTGCATATTTTCTTTTAAAAAAACAGTAGAATTAATTTCTTTTCTTTTTTAAGGCTTGGAAGGACTCTTTAAATTAACTAGAGATGCCCAGGAATATGAACTGCAAGGCTGAGAACCACTCAAATAAGAAGCTGAAAACTAGTAGGTAAGACCTTGTAGATATCAGCCCACATTCAGGCATGACTTTTAACATAATTTACATTGTGATTTGAATCCTTAAATAAATATATAGGGATAGATTTAAGAGCGGTCAAGAAAAAAAAGCTATTTGAAAAATACTGAAGCAGCCTACTGTTTGCATAAAACAGGGGAAGGGTATGTCTAATGTCCTAGGCATTGGTACTCAAAGTTGTCTACTACAATGACGTATTTTTCTCTAAATAGCATTTGTTTATCAACAGTTCTGAATAAAATTAATAGCAAAAGTAAAAAAAAGCATGGTTTATAATATGGGGCAGAATCTTTGGAAAAAAGGAAACATGTAAAGCATTCTTTCAACAGCCATTCAACTTCAAATCAATATCCCATTTTCTTAGAGATTAATTCAAAATGAGCATCCAGCTCTTAATGTTTTAACTGATGTATTATCTCAATCTTTTATTTACTCTCAATACTTCCAAAGCAGGATAATTTTAGTGTCAGTTGATATTTCCTGTATTATGGCCAGTGGAATACGCACAGATGAAAAAACAGTTTTGGGTATCTCAAAATCAGGATACAGAAAGATTTTCTTCATTCTTTCAGGCTAACAAGCAATGACAGGTATTCAAAGAATCAAACTGTCAACACTATGATTCCCACTGCTGTCTGCATCATAATCTGTTTCTTAGTAACACTTGGTCTGAGCAGCAGTAATAGAATTAATTATACTTCATTTTGCTGCCTTTAACAGTATTGACCAAATTTAAGAACAAATGAGAAGTGCTTATCAAGCTTGAAGAAAATAATCCATCAGTGGCACAATTTAAATTCTCTGCAGTTCTCTTATTAATCAAAGTAACACTTACTATCCTATCTCCACTTCCCATTAACAGTCATTAAGCCCTGCTGCTGATTGAAGCAATTTCTTTAGGGATCTCAACCTCATTTTTAAGAGAACCTTCTTCAGTGCAAAACAATATCATATAATCGTGGCGACTTAAAAGAGAGGAAGAAGGTTCTTCAATCATGTTCTGACCTTGATATTTTTCAACGGTGGAAGTTCAAAAAAGTGTACAGCTGGGAAATTGGAAACTTTAGAGAGTGGATGGGCTGCCCTTGCCTCATCAGCTAACAGAGGCAGCAAGCAGCAAGCCAATGAGCAAGGCATAGGCTGGGGTCAAACACCTTAACAAGCCCCTCTGAACCACAACTCATTTTATCTTTCACTCAGTGTTAGAAGCATTTCAGAAATAGGGAACATACCAAAAAGGGTTTACTAAGAATACTTGGTCTTGCTTTATGGTTCTGGGTTGGCACATGGTGGAGAGGTAGAAGCAAGAGGCTTCAGTCAGAAGACTTGAGTCTGAGGCCATCCTCAGTGCCATGAACCCCTGGGAACTTGAACAATTTGTCTAGTTCTTCTGTTTTTTTTTTTTTTTTTCTGACATGGAAATAGTATGATCTGCTCTGCTTACCTCTCCAAATTGTTGTGGAAAGCACATGAGAAAATGTATGTGAAAGTCCTTTGAAATTGTTAGACACTACACAAACATTAACTATTCTAGATCTAGAAGTCATGGGCAGTGTTTCATACAGCTCTATCCCCAAGTTTTTACCCAATGGTGATACATATGATTGTTGAATTAATGCTAGAGAAGCCCTATTTCTAAAAACAACTAAAAATGAGACTAAAATAACCTACATGATTAAAGTGGAATAATGGTCTTTTACAAAAACACCTGTCATATATGTGGAGTGGAAGGGACCAGGAACATACAAAATATGACTCTTGGGCATTAAGTAAAAACAGCACATTACTAGAATCATGGGAATTTGGAGGGCAATGCCTTTGGGGCTAAAAAATTTCCGTGATCAGTATGATTGAGGAAATGGTGATCTTGAGAGGAAAAACGCCAGAGAATGTTGGAGATGGGCAAGGCAAAGCAATACTTGCTTGCCAATTTGGTCATGCCAGGAAAGATGGTAGTGCTGGGACAGTTTCCATCCCAAAGGGCCACTGCCTTCTGCCCCTTGGGATTTAATGTCAGTACCACTGACAGTAGCTTCAGCAGCCAAGCTGCTAATAGACAAATCACCAAGTTGAAGGCAAAGTCATCATGTATCAGGATGGGGGAGTGGGCATAGGAATTAGGTTTTGGGACTGTATCTTTTCTGCACCACCAGTGTACTGTGTAAAGACAACTAACATTCTGGAGCCTCACGTCCTCATCAGCATTATCCCTTGGAAACCAGCCATTTCCGTCTGGTGATGATTTGCAATTCACTGTAATCCCAACACTTATGAAAGCCAAACATAACATGGCACTGGTTATAAAATTTTAAGGTGGTAAAACACACAGTATTCATTCTGTTTTATCTTATTGGCGAGGAAACAGGCTCAGAGAGGTCCAGCAGCTTGCCTGAGGTCGCCCAGCTGGACACTATTGGCCACCTTTGGTTCATTCAGGAGTGACCTGACTCCTTTGAGTAGCTGACATCTGTTGTAAAGCTCTTCTCTTTCCCCCAGTGGAGGCTGTATACCTATGGAGGAGACCTGAAGAGCCCTCTGAGGAAGAACTTCAGCACTCCTGTCCCCTTCTTACGTTGGTGCTTTAAACACAGAGCCCTTTTGCTTTTGGTTGGCTCAAAGATAAGGGTTTCAGAGATTGGACAGCCAGGATAGATCCATTATTTTCCTATAATGGTCCAAGTCCCAGGAGGGATAAATCAAGACCTGGATCTGAATTTGCTTGGCCAGCACAGATATGAAGACACCTTTCAATAGGCTATTGAACCTGATGCATAAAGACGATCATATAATCAATGAAGAGATGGAACAATCTCGGATTCTGATGACCACTGGTGTTTCCAACTGAAACCACGCCCCACTCTTGGGATGTTCCCAGAGACCAGACGAGGGCAGAGTTCAGCGGGGAGTGAATTTTCTTTCCTCGAAGAGATGAAGGGCACCCTCCACCACTTAATTTCTGATAAGACATTAAATGTATGATTCTCATCTCTAAGAAATGAAATGCTGAGCTGGATTTTTGGATCAATGGAATACCTACCCTTGTTAAAGCACTTAAAAAGGAAAACATCTACAAAATGTCCCATTAGGCTGACAAATTTATAGCAGCATGAAAAGTGTGCCAGCGGTTTCAAAGCCGAACAGAGCGTTGTGTTTAAAGAGTATGAATGGATCTGAGTTCAGCAATATTTCATCTACACGAACAAGTTTAGCTATCACATCTCTTCCCGATATTTCCCACATTTGCTTTTAACTAGGCGTCTGTATGCCGTGACAGAATATGGACATCATCTTAAAAAATAAGTTGTAAAATGAATGATATTAAATGGACTTTCACAGCATGAAGACATGGAAATATATTCTCATCTTGATGCGTGGGGCTGTACAGACATAAATGCCATTAGCATTAATGGTAATTATGTGCGTAAATCCCCATGCTCTCAATGAGAATATGCCCCTTAGTTTGCAAGTACAATGACTGGCTCATTTTGGAGACTAGAAACAGCTGAGACTCCCCCCCCCCCCAACTGGGAGAGAGATACATGGTGGCTCAGAGCATAAAATCTGATCACCCACTTTCGCAAACATGCAATTCAAGCACTTTAAAACTCCTTCTCCTCAGAAAAGCTGAAGATGGAGGAAAAAGCCCCAAATTGCAGTCTGAGTAATCCAGTAATTTCTGCTCTATCATTCATAGTTTCCTGTCACTCGCTAGGGTGGTTACACTACAGGAGCTGTGCGCTCTCATAACGAACTCATTTTATTGTGGTCTGATAACTATCGAGAATAATATTTTTCAGTCAACCCAGAAAATGCTGTTTAACTACAATGAAAATTTGCAGAAAATAAGCAAATTTAGCATCCTGTTCACCAAAGCCAATATATTCTCATCTTATTAAAACAGGCAGGCAGATGACAGATCTGGGGAAAAGGTTCAAGTCTCTTTTTAATTCTTAAATTAATAAGGCAGTGTGACCCCAGGGTTTGGTTAGGCTTCACCTTACACAGTAGGAAAACAAAAAAAGCCCTCCTTGCCAAAAAGTCAGAAGACATTAACACAGAGGGTCGCCTGCTTTCTAACTTTACAAACACTTCATCAGGGTAAGATGGCGCAAAGTGACATATGTAATTAAAGTATACTAAAAAAACAAGTCATTGTGGCTTTCAATTACAATAGAAGTAAGAAGCAACCATATTATTTCTACAAACTATTTTCACTTAGCACAGTTCAGATGGAATTATTGCCATGACCTTTTAAAAATGTGAAAGAGTGAATCAATACCCTTTCAGAGGCAAGATTGCAGGAGCCGAATTGGCCATGCTGTAATGGTGTGTATTTCTGCATCAGAAGGCAGTTGAAACCTAATTATCGTCAATCACATACAAGGTAGCTCCACATACTGATGAGCCCGTGCAGGCTGCAGCGGGCACATGAGGGCCGGCGCGTGTGGGTCTTCAAGAGAGAAGAGCACGTGCGGTAGAGGGGGCAGGGAGCTTGGAATCGCTGGGCCCGCGGAGTGAGGCTTACAGGTGAGTTATAGGGATTGTCACTCATTTACAATAACTAACGCTGGCCTGTCAGAAACAGCCACCTGTAAATGATGTATGAGTGGCTGGCAGCCTGCCATCCCCCAATAGACCTTGCAGCCAAGAATCACATTTTATTGTCGAGGTCATCGGAATGCTTACTTGGATACATGCCATATATTATTAAAAAATAACAAACAGCCAATCAGCAACATTTCTTAAGGCTCAAGGGCAAAATAGCCAACCTGCTTTTAGAAAATAGGAAATGAACATCCAAGATCCATTTTAGCAGGTGATTTTTTTTTTTATTGCTTCTCTACAGATAGAAAGAAGCAACACTATGGAGAGGCCCAAGAGCAGCGATACAATGTCTGATGGGGAGAATACATATGGATATTCACTTTTCCTAAGCTGTTTCAGACAGAATGCCAGCAAACAACAACAACAGAAGCAAATTTCTCTTAATCAACAACAACGACAGCTTCAACTACCAGACTATGAAAGCCATGGAAACCAGTTTGCATGGGAAGGAAATAGGGATCTCGGGTTTGATTTTTCCGTTCAATCCCATCATTCTCAAGTCTGCCTGAGAACACTCAAATGATCCTGCATACCATGACAAATATTTTTCTTGCACAACCTTTTTATGTGCCATCAGAAGGTCATATTATGTTTTTAATTTTATTCAATAGCTGAAATATGGGTAGAAGTTTCAACATTATGCTATTATATTTTAACACAAGAAATACAGCCTTATCAAATACCATGGCTATTAAGCCATGAAAAAGTGTTTGGACAACGCCTTGCAATTTCTCTTAAAAATTAAAAAAAAAAAAACCCTATTCTAGAACTATACAATTCCAAATATTGTTCCGTCTAATTTGGTGTTGAAGATTGCTGTTACCATTAGTTCTCACAGCCCTGCACCACTGGCTCCACTGGCACACGCAGAAATGAAGGATTCGGCATATCTGTTAACATCGTACAGTAATTGGACAATCTTTTGTTCAATGGTCTTAATGTTCTTGGAATAAAAACATTAAAAATACACTTTAAAAAAACAGGAATACTCATTACACACAAGCAATAGTTTTTAATTTAGAAAAAGAGTCTAATTGAAATTACATTTGTTATGCAGAGACTACCAATAATTATCTTGGCTCTAAATATGCAAACACAAGGATTCCTTTTGAATTGATAACTCTTTCAGAAGTGGCTACTATTAGTTGAATTCAGTGACCCAGGGACCAGTCTGTGATTAATCAGGTGGTCCCCAGGTGTGCTGGATGGCCTTGCAGAGCTGTGGTAAAGCATGTGGCTGCCAGTTCAACAACTGGAGGGTTCCACACGATTCCTGCCTTAGCAGGAAGTCACCGTGCTTGTCCCAAGCATAACACCTCAACTACAGAATCCTTGAACCAGGCAAATTCTCTCCCCACAAAGAGGTGACACATCATTTTAGCCTCTAGCCTCCTAACATGATCATCGCAAATGAGAGAACCAAGGAACAAGTGATGAAACTAAAAAGGGAAGTTGAAATCCTGCCCTATTGTATTACTTCAGGGATTTTGAGAAGGAGGTCACCATTGCTAAAAGCAGTGACTTATGGATAAGGAGGG